>NW_005842056.1:1025607-1039553 GCF_000455745.1 Alligator sinensis
CCAAGTCTGCTACCTGTGGTGTGGAAAGGTAAATGATCCAGAGGCCTGATGCAGCAGCTGCAGCAAGCCGGTTGCACAACGCCCAAACCACCACCACTATCCCAAGCGATCGCTTACTAGGTGCATAGTCCCTTAGGCTTCAGTAGGACCTCCATGACATAATACCCCAGTCTCAAAGTGAGTGGTAGAGTCCACCCTTTGATAATAGCAACATGATGACTAACACCTCTACCCTAGGGGACAAGGAGGATTGTCTCCTTGCAGCTCGGATAAAATGGCTGTTTAATCCAGCTGTTGGGTGGAACATACAATTGCAAATGTTTAGGCAGCTCACGTGCTCTCCAGAAAAGGGCAACGATGCTCACCAGCCATTAGCAGAGCGATGCATTGCACCAGGTTGCTTGTAAACCCCCCAGTCTTTTGCCCCCCCGAACAGGGCTGCAGCGGGGACGAGCGAGAGATGGCAAAGACGGTGGCCGACATCATCTCCAGACATGACAAGCAGACCATTCTGGAGGGACAGGAGCCAGCAGAGTTCTGGGTAGCTCTGGGAGGGAAAGCGCCATACGCCAACAATAAGAGGTACAGACTGATTTTGCTGACTGCCAAGGGTGTGAACAGCTGTAAGGAGTCCTCTGGCCTAACAAATAAATTGCTCTGCCTTCAGAAGGGCAGGGCTTTACTGCAGGTCGGCTGCTCCAAGGTGATTGCTCTTACCCTGTGGTAAGCAAAAGCAAAACCACAGTGTTTGAGGCCTCTGTGAAAGAGGGGTCGGTTAACTTAATTTAGTTTTCACTTACTGTAGTTTAGGAGTATGCACTTCAGCAGTTACAGCAGAAGCAATGACCCATGGTAAGTCCCTGTCCCCTTAGTACTCAGTGTAACTTGTTCACTTGTCCAGACCCTGTGTAGAGGGTGCAGGACAGGGCCTGGGTAAGACTTGTGAGTCTGGGCTTTATCCCAGAACAGGCCAGTGTGGACATCAGAATATCCCCTTGCTTTGGGCCTGACCCAGCATCAATTGGGATTGATGCCAAAACATGCCCATTGTGGGGCAGGGGGACTGAAACCAGATCTGAACTCCTGGGGGAAGGATCATGTTACAACCATGGCTGTGGGTCACCAGAAGGTTTGCAAAGCTAAACCTAGGAAATCTTGACCTCTGCACCCCACCTAGGCCCAAGTCTGGGTAGGTTAATGTGTTTTGGTGGGAGACTTTTGAGACCCGATGTAGCTTTGACCTGAAAGCAGTAATCTTGCAGACAGAGGAGGGGGTGGATCAAGCTGAATTTGGCTTTGCCTTTTGGAATTACTATTTGAATTCGAGATACAAGGGGGACCGAGTGAAGTCGATAATTGTTCCGGTCCAAAGGATTCCCTGAGAACGGATACTGACAACTTTTGTCTCAGCTGATGTGTGTTGCCATGTAAAGATCTGATGTCTAGTGGTCACAACAACCAGCCTTTGAAGTTGAGGGTGAGTAGGGCTTTCTCATGGCTCTTCTCTTCCTACCACATGTGATCAAGATTGCAAGAGCCGACCATGCGATACGAGCCCCGTCTCTTCGAGTGTTCCAACCAGACTGGACGGTTCATCATGACGGAGATAGTGGACTTCTGCCAGGATGACTTGGATGAGGATGATGTCATGTTGCTAGACACATGGGATGAGGTCAGTAGACATTTTTGCTCCCTGCAACAGGGAATGTACATTTTTGGGGCTTAATTTATTTTAATCACCCATTCAGAGCAAGGCCCTTCATCCCAGAGTCTAACGGTGCTTTGCAAAAAGTTAAGCTTCCCAACACCCCATTAAATTAGACAAGTGTTCTTCATCACCAGTAGATCTCGGCGTTCTTTACAAACGAGGGCAATGTCATTAAACCCATTTAACAGGTGGGGAAACTGATCGCGGAGAGGGATGTGAATTGCCTGAGGTCACCCAGCAGGGCAGCAGCAGAGTTGGGAACAGAACCAAGGACTCTCTGATGAGCGAGGGAGGATATTTCAGACTCATTCTGCAAATCAGAAAGCAGGCATTAAGTCCAGGGTTTTCAAAGGGACATGCAAGAGGTTGGCTCTCAAGCCCCTGGAGTAGCATTGTCAGGGCCAGTACCCAGATCCAGAAGTCCAGACACCAGTCTCAGCTATAATGCCAGAGGGAGCCATTAAATCATTTAATGACATGGCCTGTTCCAAGGGATAGATGTCCACTACCCAAACTGGCCTGGGTCTGGTGAGACGCTGCTTGCAGGAGCACATACACACAACCAATCCTGGAAGGGCTGCCTGTAGGTTTCCAAGGACAGAGGTATAGTGCTCACGCACGATTGGGAACATCAAAGACGGGACAATGTCAGTAAGGCTGAATTATCAGGGCTGGTGGCATGTAAAGTATTGTTTAGAAGGTGATACACAAGCCAGTAAGGTTTGAAGGCTACCATCTTAGGGTATCTCCCTGCCAGCCCATGCAGGAGGCCATATTCCCCTTCACCCATGAGTCGGTATCTAATGCCACTGACAAGCTAGTACCAAAGCTGAGGATTTTTCTCTTCCATGTGCTGCATTGCCAGAGAAATGAGTGGACCAAAGAGGTCAGCACTTAATCTGCGCAGGTTAGCACCAGGATTTGGATTTCAAAGCCACAAGTGCTATTTGAATGGGACATGCACAATGGCGGGATGTTACCAAACTAGAGCTGGGGAATAGGTCCTTTTTGGTTTTAAGTTCAACCTACGACAGTTGGACTGTTTCCAACATATGCACACCGTATCCTACCACTCCAATGTGGACCCTGAAATTTGGGAGGTTTAAACTCACCAGTGGAGCATCCGAGGGCAATTTTAACACTGCATCACCTGAAGTATGCCTGCCACTCTGAGTCTCTTTATCTGCAGCTGAGGCCAGTTTGGTGTCACCCACCTCTTACATAATGAGCTCCTCGGACCCACGACCAGGTTTGCATCATATAACATACATTATACATAACATACATTCTGGTTCCAAAACCAATTTGACCAGTGCTGTGAGCTACTGATGAAGCAGGTCAGCCGTGCTACATCCAAGTCGCAGGCTACATTCAGACTTCCCATTATCACATTATGCATAGGGAGGGAGAGAAACTGTCCAGGATCTTCGGGGGGTTCTTACTATCGACTTATCTTTGTCTTCATCGCTGTAGATTTTCCTGTGGATTGGCAAAGCCTCCAATGCCTATGAAAAGAATGAGACCGTTACCGCGGCCAAGGAATATCTGAAGACGCATCCTGCTGGAAGAGATTTAGCCATTCCAATAGTGATCGTGAAACAAGGCCTGGAGCCTCTCACCTTCACAGGCTGGTTCAATGCTTGGGACCCATATAAGTGGAGCGTAAGTTATTGGGAAACCTGGATGTGTTCATCCGTGAACATTTCATGTATAGACGTATCAATGGGTAGCATAGATGTCTACTGCGTATAGTTATAATGTCACTTGTCTGCTGTGACAGATAGATCAGGTTGCGGTACTTTTGTGAACTTTTGTCTCTTGGACAAAAACAATCTTGAATAGCAATAGAGCTGAAAGAGAAATTTTTGCATTCAAAAGTTTTTGAAGGTAGCCAAATTTCATCAAAAGTCTAAACTCAGTGGAAGTGAGGACTGAGGTGCACTTGGGATGAATAAGGATCTCAAAGTGTCCCTTCCCAGTTTTTCCAAAGCTCATGCTACTTTGCAAACCTTGGAGGGCATTTCTATACTGCATAAACATTGCTAGCCTAGGTTGAGCTCTGTGCTACTGTGGCCACACTGCTTCCAATACCTGATCTGGCTCGGGTATCTCTACCCTGAACCGCAGTGAGCACAGGGAAGATACCCCAAGACCTGGGAGGCTTTTAAAAAAAATGAATAAAGCAGAAAATACTACTCTGGCTTCCAACGTGATGCTCCCAAACCTCCCTAGTGTCATTGAGGGCCAGGAGTTTATTCCTACAATGAGTATTACTCGGGGATTTGTCTCTGGTGGGGTTTAAGTTTTCTCAAAACGAAACTGTTTTTTTATTTTTCAAGCTCTTGAAATATCGCTCTCCACTGCTATGAACCCAGAGGCCAGCCGCTTGGTGGCACTAGAGCTCCTGCAACTCATGGAGAGCTAGGAAGTAAAAACTCATTCTTTATTCTGAAATGCCAAAATCTAGGACTCTTGGTTCAGAAATGATACCTTTTATTAGACAGAGAAATTGCAAAAACAAAACAAAATCTTTTTCTGCAAGTTTTCAGGCTCACATGCCCTTTCGGGCTCAGGGAAAGTTCAAGATGGTAAAAAGTCCCCATATGTAGGAAATAAATACATTATTTATTTTGAAGGGTTTGGGCTAGATGCAGAGTTACTGGGCATCTTATTTTACCACAACAGTCCTGTTTGAAGGTAGGATGGCTGAGTAATGTTGGGAAAAATCTTAACTTTGTCCCAGGATTGGCTAATTTCCCCCATTTTTATATTGATTTTTTCCCCCCTGCATACACACATTTGGCGATAGCCAAATAGAATAGAAAGTTACCGTCACCGAGATGAACAGGTGTTGATGTCACTTGACGTCAGCACGGTCACGCAGCCACTCCCCAGCTTTTATTGCAATGGCCGTGCCACTGTTGTCAGATTTTGCTTCCTGGCATTGACTCTGTTCTCTGCAGACTAGCTCAGCTCACAAGGTTTATGAAGCTGAGGTGAAGAAGAGCTTTTATCTTCTCAAAAGGATCCTCAGAAGCACGAGTAAAAATAAAACTAGGTTTCATGGGAAAACTGCAAAAAGAATTTTTTTTTTTTTGAAAGGGTCAAAGACAGAGGTGAAAACAGAGCTGCTCACAGTTCTCTACCAAAAAAGCAGACAACCACTGAAGCATCAAAAGTCTTTGGCAGCACAATGTTCCAGATTTTTATTAATCACATGTTTTTTACAAGCAAAACACCTAAGTGAGAGTGAACTTACCTGCCAGCAGAGGTAGGTAATTATGTCTACCATGGTGTTGTGCATTTGCAAAGCTTTAAGTTGGTGAAGAAGGCTTGAACCAAGGTTTACGTCAGTCTTTACCAAAACTAGGATGATTTTGACTGACCCACTGGCTCCTTTTATTGAGGAAGAAATGAGTGACATTCATGAGTGTCATCGTGGCTACATCCAACCATAATACACGCATCAGTATGGCTTCGGTTCTCGTTAGGGGCATTCAGACAACGTTAATGAAGGTCATCATATCTGCCAAAGGAAGCAGCAGAAGTGGTTGTGGACTACTCATTCACATCATAGAGAAAGGAGACATTAAAAAGTGCATGGGCGTCTATGGAGACACCACCTTTGCCTTTTCCAGTTCTTGCTCGCACTCCAAAGTTAAAAGCTGAAAGCTATCACAGGAGAAATGATTTATGGCATCAGTTGTGCTGCTCAAAAAGTGTTCAGGGCAGGACATACTGCTCCTGACTTATTGCTGGTTGATATGGAATATGTTAGTCATGAAAAGTTACATGGGCAAGCGCTGGAGGAGTTTTGAAAGTTCACCACAGTACAACACCTAGCAACAACTGCTACTTCCAGCTATTGAGCACCTCCTGCAAATGTGCATTAATGTACAGTCACACATGTGACATATGGAGAAATGGGACCCACTGGGCGCATCTACACGTGCATGCCTGTACTGCGCAGTAAATATGGTGACTTATGCCGACTTGAGCGTAAATTTGATGCCTGCATCATGCAGGTATCAAATTTATACCCGATTAGTTACTGCGCAGAAATGCACGTGTAGACGCCTTACTGCGCAGTAACACTGCGTGTGAACTGACTTGGGACTAACTTTAGTCCCAAATCATTCCACACATAGTGTTAACGCACTTTAATGTCTGCACGTGTAGATGCCAGCCTAGTCCTGCTTACTGCGCAGTAACTTACTGTGCAGTAAATTTAAGCCAGTGTAAATGCACGTGTAGACATGCCCACTGAGGGAGAATGGAGCTCCCCTTGAAGCAAACTCCAGGATAGTTGTGGAGGAGGGTTTCCCTTCTGTTACTTGGCAAACAAACCCACTTTTTGATGACAGCATTTATTTGCTGAAGCCTTATGTGTGAAGTCCTTTACTAATCCTCTTAACGTCTCCACCAGCAAGACCAACCTGTCTTCAAAATGAGTGGAGATCTCTTAGGCACTTCGAAGCTGAGGAAACACCAAATACACATCTGCCACTTGGACTGTTTCTACCTGGCACCAACATGCTGGTAGAGACCGTCTTCTTTCACCAAGCTGAACAAAAGAGAGAAGACTGATCTGAAAATGTTAGCCCACCGGTCCCCTTACAAAGAAGGTGGAGATGAATGGAGACCAGTGTCATGGGTACAGAGTACCTTTTGCATCAGAGCCATGCGTTGGCTTCTGAACATAGCCATAGCCGCCGCAGTGCACCCTGCGCTCTTAATTCTCAGAGATGGATGTAGATCTCACAGCTGCACGTGGTTCCCATATTACAGCTGCTTCCCTCTACATTTCTGGGTCCCAAATCACACAGCATTGACCCAGATGCCGGTCTGAGAAGCAAGAGCAGATTTTAGCTATAGCTGCTGCAACCTGCCCTGTAAAAAGGAAAAGTGGCTATTCTATGGATCTCGTTCTCACCACTGTCTCTCCTGCCTTTAGGATGGCAAGTCCTACGAGGAGATGAAGAACAGCTTGGGAGATCTGTCTGCTATATCGGAGATCACAGTGGTAAGTGGGCTTGGACCGAACTCCTGGCTCAGTACAATCCAGGTTTTCACTTGTACTAGCATCTATAGAAGCCTTCTTCCACAACCTGAGTTGCTGCTGGTCAAGTACGAGGGAGAACATAATGCATGGGGGTACGTCAGGGATCGTGATGTCAGGTGCTTGTGTGCTATCAAGGTGTGACCTTAGTGTAACTGTTAGTGAAATTGGGTATAATAACCTGTATCTTCAGTGCTATATAGTGCTCCTCTCAGCCTTAGCCAGAGCTGTACTCGGGCATCTGAACACAGGAATTGTCCTTCTGAACGGCATATGCAGCTAAATATGCGTGTCCATACGAGGGACACGCACTCTTCCACATTTTAGCTGGGTTGAGTAGGTGCGATGGGTTACATAGCACTGTTTCTGGCTCAAGCTTGGATTCAAACCGTTAGAGACAGCACCGTAGGGGGAAAGGGAGCAGAGGAGCATGACATTTTAGAAAACTTCTGTCCTTTTCCTGTATGGTCCCATATGGGCCTTGCCCACATCATAATTCCTAGAAAAATTAGGCAACTAGAAGAGTTCTTGGGTATCCGTTTATAAAGCATCTTCACTGTGCTTATCAAGACTCTAGTGTCATATAGTGGCTTGATGGAAAGGTAGTTATAGTTATTGGTATTTCAACCCAATTAGTATAATACCTAGAAGCAACCTGTCTGCCCCATGTAGGAGATTAAAGCCCCAGGATGTCACAAAGTTTCCTGTATGTTCATTGCACTGGCTGGCTCCCACTGTACTAAGAGATCTTCCTGTATTTGGCAGGATCTTAACAACGCCAACGCCAACCTGAATAAGAAAAATGCAAACACTACAAGCATAGCTGGTTCAGGAGCAGCAAGTGCTTCACCAGAGTACAAACCACACCCCACCAACAACAGCGGCTACAACAGTACCAGTAACTACAGTAACAACAACTCGCCTTCACTAGTGACCAATGGAAATGGAGCGTATTCCAGAGAGGTGCTTATCAACAAGACAGTGGATGAGCTCCCAGAAGGAGTAGACCCCACTAAAAAAGAGGTAAAACAATTGCTCAAGCATCAGCTTCATGTGGTGTCTAGTTTAACGTGGGTCTTCATGTAAACTATTGGCTAGGTGAGATTTCACATTGGGTTAATTAAGCTTTGGGCCTTGTTACACCTTATGCTGCGAGCCACACACATGTTGAGCTGTATTAGAGTTAACTTGGAGTTTGAAGCAGTCATGTCCTTGGTCTAGAAATCTTCTTTGATGGTCCTGCACCTGCACAGCTGTGACTTGCTGCTGGAGGCCTGGTGAGCAAGGGCAGGACTAGGAACGACAGCTGTGAGTTGTCACTAGAGGGCTGGTGAGACGGGACAGGCTTCTAGCCCTGCTCTACAGACAGAGTGTGAGAGATCCTGGGATACTGGAGGACTTCAGCTTGGGTGGCACATCTGTGGGGAGTGGCCACACCTTAATCAAACAGGAGCTGGGTTGGGCAGATCAGAGATAATCCTGCCCTTGAGTGGCGTAACTTTGAGCCACATAATGAGTGCTTAACACCACTTTAAGGTATTAATGAGTAGTCAAGCCAGGAGCCACCCAAAATTAACGTGCAACAAGGCCCCTTGTTCCAGGCTTCGGGGAGTAGACTAGCGAACACGTGGAGAGGTGGGAATCGAATGAGGAAGTCCGGTTGGGTAACTCTTCTGTTTTCCAATCAAAACACGGACATTTTATCCCGTGAGGAAATTCTGATATTTCTACACTTGATTTGACCCATTGTGGGGGCAGAAATGTTGATTTCTGAAGCTGTTCACAAACTTTACCAAAAAATAAATAAATAAGATGGCAATGTGTTATTTTGACCCTTTTCAGATGGCAACAAAACACCTTGTTTGTCGGTCCTGTGATGTTTGTAGCAAGGGGCGCTGATACTAGAGAGTATGCCTGGGGGGACTCAGACCTACAGCTCCCACAGGGCATCAGGGCACCCAAGTATTGATCAGCCCAAAACAGCGCAGAGTATTTTGGTTGGCTCTCGCTGCGTACTGTATTCTACATTTTCTCCCAACATTTTGCCAAATTTGATCGTTTCCCTCAGAAAACTTAGATTTTAACAAAACCACATTCCAGGGGTTGGAAAATTTTACAGCTGCAATTTTTGGCCAATTCCAACATGGTAGCCGCAGACTGTAGGCAAATCCAGGTGATATGGAGGTGAAGAACCAGATTCTGTTATCTAATACGGTGTGCTCCAGGCTTGGAGAAATGAGTCAGGGAGCACTTACCTATGTGCAGAGGTGTAACTGGGTCAGGTTTATAACCTGCGCCAAACCTGCTGGGGGAGTCAGCCACACACCTCTGATCCGGGGTGGGGGGTCAGGGCTGAGAGGAGCGGGGATCAAGGCACACTGTGCCCCAGTCGGCTGCTTGCAATGAGCCTGAGCAGACTGCTCCCCCATCCCTGCATGTCCCGGTGCGGGGGCTCTGCTGCACAGCTTGCGATGAGGCACGTGGAGATGGGGAAGCAGCCAGCACCGAGATGGGAGAGCAGCCCTGGGCCGCTCCCCAGCTGGCTGGGGCACAGGGTGCCTCACTACAGGGGCCCCCTGCATACCCAGCCAGCCCCCGCCGCAGCACATGGAGCCCAGTCAAGGGCAGCCCTGGGTCCCCTGTCAGCCTGGACTGCTCCAACCGGCCTCCATGTGATGTGCACAAATAATCAGTGGAGCAATTTGCTCCAGAGTTTTTTGCTCCCAGGCTCCAGAGTTTATTCATGCAGATTAATTGCATGTGTAGATGCACCCACTGAGTACTGCAGACCATGCTGAAATGGTGCACCAATTTGCTTTGGGCTTCTGCCAGGAGATAAATGAACACCACTTGCTTTGCATAGTGAGATAGTAAGGCTGTCAGAGCATGCACTTCTAATTGTAGCTCTGTCTCATGCTGTGGGAACTACTCCCTTTAAACATTTTATTCAGGCAACCATTCGAACAAAACTCAAACCCAGAAAATGCATGAAGATGCAGTTATTACATGTCTACAAAGGAAACAATATGCAACAGTTCTTAGGAATTAGCACCTCTCCTGTCAGTACAATGATTACCGTTGTAAATACAACATGCAGTAATAGTTGTTAATAGTCCAAGGGTCTAGCTAGAGCAAGGGTGGGCAAGATGTGGCCCGTGGGCCAGATGTGGCCCGCCAGGCCATTCTATCCGGCCCGCAGGACCCCTAAAAATTCAGAAAATTAATATATATATGCCCCTGGCTGCCTGTAATGCGGCCCTCGACGGCTTGCCAAGACTCAGTAAGCGGCCCTCCGCCCAAAATAATTGCCCGTCCCTGAGCTAGAAACTGTCTTAGTGGCTGGTGATTTTTTGTCCTTTGTGAAGAGCTATTTCTAAATATCCATCCCTCTTTTGTATGGGAGACAAAAGGTTTTTTTGTGATGTCTGTTATTGGATTAACAGTGTTGTTGGGAGGAAAGTTTGACGAGCTCTTTGGCACACGCAGCAACAAATCCAACCTGTCAAAGCTTGCCTAACTGGTTTGTCAGCTATACAATTGATCCAGTAACAGAAACCATAAACCTCATGCCTTTGGTGCATTTCCTGGACCATCTTGGCTATAACACACCTTCTTTCTTTTTCCTCTTTATTAATGAACTAACCTGATGAGACAGTGTCTCCATTACCAGCATGTTTCATATTTTAGCGCACCACATTTTTACTGCGCGTGTTTGCAGGAGATGCAATTTCTTCTGTGTTTGAGCAATACATTATCTAGCCACTGAAAACAAGAAGGGTGTTAGCTTTTCATTCTCCATGAAGTTGACTTTCTTTCAACCCAGGAGATCCAAAGGCGTTGTTACCGTCCACCACAATTATTGTTCTGGTCACTCCCTCCTGCCCCAGAGTTGTAGGCAACTCCTAATTGTTCTTTGAATCGTCTGAATGAGTTTGGCCTGCAAAAACTCACGGAGGCAGGGAACATCTCCCCCACTGTATGGCACTGTGCATGTCAATGGGTCTATGTTCATCATGGTATGGAGCAGCAACACAAGAACCCTTGTACCACTGAAGTTTTAGACCTCTGCACCAGGGTAGTTATTTCATCTCAGCTGAACAGCGTGGTAAGAGAATGACTGTTTCCTTGTTCCCTCTGCAGTACTATCTCTCTGATGCTGACTTTCATGACATCTTTGGGAAATCCAAGGACGAGTTCTACCAGATGCCCAAGTGGAAGCAGCAGAATGAGAAGAAACAATATGGACTCTTTTGAAGCAGAGACTGGCTGTGGGACCAAATCCTGAGCTCTAGGCAGCTACAAGGGAAAATCCTAGACACTGTCCAAAAGCAGAACCAACCAACCAACCAACCCAACCAGGCCAAACTTTGATGCAGTCTTTGGGGTCAGACAAGGACTGTGGAATTGCTCTTCCTTTCCTCCTGCAAATGGTGGAAAGTAGGAAGCAACCTTCTGTAGCTCTAAGTCTGAGCTTTGATATTTTCTTGCCAGTTTTGTACCACGATTTGCCAATACCTACAAAGATGTGCAAGTGTAGTGTTCACATGTTGGACGCTGCTTTTGAGAATTGCCATGTCTTCAAGGTCAGGGGGTTTCTTTCACTTGTCATAGTTTGGGGATTAATCAGGACCAAAAAGTATGCAATATGGGAGCTGGAGTAGCCAGATAGCAAGCAACATGATGCTTTCAAATGGACCAAGCCTGCTTCCAGTTCTAACTCCCCCAAAATGGTTTTTCCCAGTGAAGAGCAATGAAGGTAAATGTTTAATTAATATCCAGCACCTTAAATGAAGCAAACAAATCAGAACGTGGCTTGGAAATACCATGGTTTCATATTTATTAAATAGTTTATTTTAAAAGAGGGTAGTAATTTAGGGCCAAACATGGCTTTCACTTTCCACCATTGAATTGGGGTCTAATTTTGATATCAAAGGTGTGTCATTGTGACCTTGTGCCCATAGAAAGCCAACTTGAGCCTACTGACATTTCCCTCAGACTCAAGCGTCTGCCCATTTATATCCAGTTGCAGCCTCAAAATCTTATGAAGCTATTTGGGAGAATAGGGCCCTAAGTTTTTGTCTCCATGTGCTCTTTCAGTGCTTCAAACCCATATTCTGTGCCAGGTACAAGAGAGACACGTTCTGTGCTAGGAGCTGAACTTTGATTTGGGGGGGACACAAGTGATCACAATGTAATGGATCTAGCTTTACAAAAAATAAAACGGAAAAAAAAAAAGGCTGTTTTGCAGCTTTATTCTGTTCAGACCTGAGCAATGATTTCACATAAGCTACCAGCCAAATCGCAGAAGAAAGGATAGCTTAATTCATGGGACATCAAAACCATTAAAGAGAAGAGAGTGTCATTAACACTTGTGATGCGAAGAGAGATTATCAGGAATCGAGTAGATTATAATCTGTTCCCACATCAATTGACTCGGTCAGGGTTGCCTGACTAGAAATGCCCCTCCCCTCCCAAGCTGTCATCTTTAAGGTTTGGTTGAAGCGGGAATCAAAGGGGGAGTATGCAACTGCAACACCGCACCCCACCTGGATCCGTCCGTGGTAATGCATGTAATTTTGTATTAACAATACATATTATTATTCCAGTATTTATACTGTCTGTATGAGGCTTTCCAAACCTAACCCCGAATCCTTTGAAGTCAATAGAGAAGGGCGCGTTTCTGACGTAAAGCAGTCAGCTATGTAACAATGTCCACATCTGGTTTAGACACGTCAGTGGTACTTTAGTGGTATGTCAAGTATATTTTTCTCTTCAAGAGAAAAATAGAGGGCATAAAGGCATGGGGTTTCGTGTCAATAGAGGACAGAGGACAACCAAACTGTCCCCTATGATGACCACCCTACTTGTACGATGTGCAGCCATATTCTTGAAGTGCGGTGGGACCAGGAGGGGAGCGCAGATGAAATGTGGGGGGCATAGAGACGGCTGAATAGTGCCTGCAGCCTAATCAGGCTCCTAGGACTCAGCATTTCCTCTCTGAGAAAAACCAACCCAGGACTTTAGCGCAATGGTTTTCTCTCTCCTCTGTCCCTGCAGCAATATGCACTTCCGTGGTGGTATTGCTTCATTCCCACGCTTAGACACAGAACGGGTATGACACAGGAAAAGGGCACGTATGCTTCCCCCTGCCAACGTGCCTTGGCCTGCCGTACAACAGCAGGCACAGGGGACAAAGGAGAAAGCAGGTGCCGTGCAAAGAAGTCCGGTTCCAGGAGCCGGAGGAATGGCGCTGGTCCACAGGGCCTACTGCAGTGGTTTTACTCACAGCCCTCGCTGGACCGTGGCTCCAGGCAGCACCAACAAATGGTTCAGGGTGCCTTAAAACCGGTCACGAGGAAAGGAGTGGAGGCTGGGCGTTCATCACTCACTGCATCAGGGTTCTGCCTTGCACCTTAGCCCTGGATAGCAAGTGTTACAGGTCCACCCACAGGGCATTGAACCCTTCACCTAAGCCATGGCAGCCCAAGAGTTCATCTCCGGAGGCCTTTGATGTCCCAGGATGGCAGCCCTCAGAGGTGCAAGCCCAGACATCGGACTGTACCAGCGAGGGGTCCTGTGGAGCTTTACGGTCAGGGAGGAAGGCAAAGTGCAGCCGTGTAGACAAGCTTGGGCAGCAGTAAGGTGCCAAGTCTATTCCTAGCTCCTTCCTGAAACTCCTCCCACAAGCTGCTCCTTTATAAGCTGCCAAAAATGACACTGCCCCCTCGACGAAAGCAGAACAAACTGGAAGCAAGGGGCATCCCTTCCTTCACCTAGCCCGTGTCCTTTGTCCTTGCTACCAAGCACCGTTGCTCTTTATGAGTTGGACTGAAGCCTGAACCTGCCTGATGCAGCTGGGACTGGACGTGGGCCAGTCATTGAGGTGCCCAATCCCCCCATTGGGCCTAATGCAAAGCCCCAAATTGAGAACATCCTCACTCAGCCATCACCTAGCCCTGGAGGTGCCTAACTCACTAGGGCCCTCTCCATTTGGTTCCCTGGACACCCGAGGCTCCAGGTCTGTCCATGCCCAGAATGGCGGGGTCTGAGCACCTAATAATGAGTGTCCCAAAGAGGGACACCGAGCAGAGCACAGCGGCCAGCTCGACCGACCCCAGAGAGCTTGTGAATGCTGCTCAGCAAAACTGCTTGGAGACGTGTACGAGTGAGCGACAGGGA
>NW_005842056.1:1039584-1051261 GCF_000455745.1 Alligator sinensis
CTCCCACGGTGGGGTCAGCATCCAAACAGGACATCCCTGTGCCTCAGCTCCCCGGGGGCCATTCCCTGAGCGACCACAGCACTCGGAGACAACATCAGGCTTCCCACAAATGCAGAGGAGGAGGAAGAAAGGACTCTTCCTAGCTTTTATGCAGTAGCCTAGTGGTTAGAGCACTGCCTTGACCATGAAGGTCTGAGGTTTAATGCCTTTTTAACTTGTGGGGGTTCAAACCCAATCCTCCCACTGCCAGAAGTGCCCCTAAACACTAAGCTGAGAAGCCAGGCTCCCTGGTACACCCTCACTTCAACCAAAGGGCCGGAGAGGCAAAGAGGAGCAGGTCCTGCTCACAGGTCCGTGCAGGTGCCCGTGCTCAGGAAACGATTCCAGGTTGTGGACCCCGTTCTGAGACGAGTGCTGGACCCAGGACTGCCCCTTTCCAGCTGAGAGCGAACAACACGCTCCTGGCTGTGAGTGGCACAGCATGAAAGGAGACAGGTGCCCTACAATGGCCTGTGACCTCAGGCTGCCCCTAGAGCGGTGGGTGATACGGCTTTGAATTCCAGTCTCCTTCCTGGGCACGTGCTTGAGCTACTAGGGATTTTTAATAGAAGGAAGGGCTGCTGCCACATTTTAGGAAGGCGGGGGGAGGGAAAGGGAAATGCAACCTGCCAATGCACTTTATCTAGGAACACGCTGCATGGCATGGATCCCTCCGGAGCTCGGGCAGCAGGATTCCTAGTTCCTAGGGCTGGCATGAGCCAGGGCACTGAGCTGCTCACCCTGGGGCAGCTTGGGGAACACCCAGAAGTAGAAACAGGCCAGTTGCAATGCCCTGGGCAGCACCCTGGCAACTATTTTTGTGCCACATCTCCGCATTAGTGCCTGAGGCTCCTACCTCCCCGGCTTAGTTACCCTACCGAGCAGAGCTGTAGGCACCAGCCAAACTTTTGAAGTCAACCAACTAATGAACAGGAGGGTTTGGGATCACACTTTGACTTGGGTGAATAGAGAAACCTAAATTCTGTATTGGACAGAGCCCCTGGTGCAGTGACTCTCAAACAGGGGAACAAGAGAGCCTCTGAAGGGTGGCACAGGGTGCCGCACAACGACCAATGTGCAAACGCCTACACCGGACTCACAAGAGAAACCCCGAGCTTCCCAAGAGCAGTCCAGAGTCTCCACAACAGTCTGACCCGCTGCAGGCTTTCCAAGTGGTTTGCAACAGAAGACTTGTGCTAGGATTTTTCTAGAGTCAGGAAATGAGCGGCAGCTAAGAGCCATCTGGGCTCATAGGAGAGCTATCTTTTATTAGACCAACAAGACTTTTGCAAAAAAAAATAAAATTCTTTAATTGCAAGCTTTCGGGAACAAACACCTGACAGCTAAGAGCCGGTCTTTTCCAAGAGATGCCTTGAGTCTAGAAAGGTTGAGAGCCGTTGCCCTAATGACACCTGCTGCTAGCTCCAGATCCCAGCTTTCCCTTGCACTAACTTTGGATCCCACAGCACTTTACAGAGAGCAAGAGCCCAATTTTACAGCAGAGAGAAGCAACCCGATTTCTCCACAAAAAATCACTCCGGAGCAGCCAGCACAGTTATTTCCTCCTCGCTGATTATACAACAGCCTCTGGCCATCATAGATGAATAGAGGAAATCCATGTGCTACTACCGGGAGCCAGGGTGTCAGCCTTAATCTGCCAGCTCCAGAAATAAGGGTCTCTGCCGTGTAAAATGAAAAGCAAATTAAACTCATGGAGAGGTCTGTTGTCTGAAAGGTGGACTGAGTCTAAAGCTGTACTTGCTCCTCTTATCTCAGGCACCTGGGAGGCCCGGCTGTTTCCTCTTGATAGAGGCTGGACTATAAAAGTGAATCATGGTGGACGGACAGAGAGGCAGGGCCATCCAAAAGAAACCTCTCCCCACCACCAAACCACAAGTCATGCACACCGCAGCCGGCGTTACTAGGGTTTGCACGAAGGGGGAAGAGCTTGATAGGGCAGTCATGCTGGGAGAGAGACCCAACCTTAAGCAACTGCTAGCTCTCACAGTAACAGTCTGTAGGAAACAGAGGGATGGCGGAAGAGATTTCCTTTTACTGCTTGATCTCTTGGGGCGGCTAGCAAATAATTGGAGATAAGCCTTATTAGAAACAAGCATGAAAAATTCTGGGAGCCAAACAATAATCAATCTGGCAGCGGTCTAGAAAATCACCCAGCTGCAGAATACACAGGGGAATATACCTGCTAGTAGCTACCACGCTGAATTACAACCTCGGTCCCCCGCAGACGGCCTGCAGACTAGTGCAAGAGCTTTACGGTGTTCTCTGAAGGATGCAGATTTAGGGGGAAAGGGAGAGCAGGTGTGTGAGATGGAGAGGGGGAGTGAGAGTGTTTTTAAAGGGACACCAGCATCTTTCTTTCCTACCCACTATTTTGTTCCTCTTGGTGCACTGGAAAAATACCTAACTGTAAAGAGGTGGAAAATAAAAGACATGTTTTAAGTTCTTGAGAGGCATGTGATGAGCAGAAGCACACACGGGGGGAAAGCAACCTAGTAAACTAGGTTTTTTGTTGCAATTTTTTCCATCTTTAATAGTTTAAAGTTTGTTCAGTAACAGTTAAGGACATTTTAAAAATATATTATTTTATTTCAACATTATTTAACTTTGAAGCTGTGTTGGGGGGGGGGCTTACAATATAAATACTGTATCCATTCCAGAGAGACGACACCTATTTTTATTGTGTTATAACTCCCATACAGTGCAATTATAACCAGACTAACATTTAACACGATTTGTTCAACCGCCCTGTTCTCAGCATCACCTTATTAAAAAAGACTGTTTTCTATAAAATCCAAACATAGTGTTTTGGTTTTTTTTAAATCCAAAAGCTGCTTTCAGTGTAATACTTTTCCATTGCCTTTTTTTTTCACAATTCATTCTTTGGGTCTTTTAAAAATCTTTAGATTAAAAAATATTCTCCCATTTAGCATTTCTTTTTTTCCTTTGAAGTGCTTGGCTCAGTGCTGTTCACGCTGAATACAAATTAATTCACTGGAGAGCTACAGAGTACCAGCAAAATAGTGTTCATGTATTTTTTTTTTTCATTATATTACAAACTGGAAGTCAGTTTAGTGTCAGATCTTTGTAGTGTAACTTTTTACTGTAGTAAATAGAAGAAAAGAACCATGCCTCAATTTAGGATTTAAAAGGGAGTAGTAACAGGCCTGACTGGAAACCCTTGACGTCAGTAGGTGTCTTTCTATTGATTTCAAGGGCTTTTGGAGCAGGCTAATCAGATGCACCTTTCCCAAAAATCAACCCCCTGGCTCCCACCACATTAGGGTGTATGTATTAAGTGAGGAAGCTAATTTTCTGCCCAGGATGGAAGCTCCACGCTTTTATTTCTGCTCCACAGTGCAGCCACCGTGGCATTAGCAGTCAGGCAGCTGAGGGAGTCAAGTGACTTAATGGCTCATTGTTCATCACTCCACAGGTGCTAATGATGGTCTCTCCATTTTGAATGGTCTTGATGTTCCACTAATCAAGCTGGCCTTTCAAAGTCCATTGCCTTCTCCTGGTCTCTCTCCTCCTGTTTCAGAGCCCTGGACACTCTTTAGCTCTTTTCCAAATTGAAGATCCACCAATGGCTCAATGCTTCAGCAGCAGCTAGGGTTTCAGCTTTAGTTAAGCAGGAAAGGGAGCAAGTCAGCTGGAGATCAGGTTCCGTCCCTGCATCATGCAGCCATTAATCTAAAAATGTCTTTCTTTCTTCATGCTGCCTTTCAAAAACAACATGCACATTATATTCTAGAATACACTGTATGTAAGAAGATACAGTATTCGTCCAGTTTATTTCGCCTAGATGGTGTTTGGCTGTGGAGCTTTTCAATATCAAGGCTGCAAGGGTCACATCAGATGAAACACAGCTCATTATCCTTGTCTCTTCTTAGATTTGAAATGCTATTAAAAATCCCATACCTCTCTTTAGAAATAGAGCTAAAAATCAAAGGAATTAAGGTTCATTACAACTAAAATTTGACTTGCCAAATAGTCACCAAAATATCACTGGAAAAAAAATCAGAACAGAAATGTCAGGCTATTTTCATCATTGGGACTGGAGCTTACAAACATAATACAAAGTATTCACAACAGCCTTAGGGGCTTTATAAAGGACTGCTTCATCCCAGGGAAGGCACTGATGAGTTCCCAGAGCAGAAGAAAGGGCACCTTGGGTTCATTTTGGAGCTACAGCAGCATCCATTAGCATTTGAAAGCTGGGCTCCTTGGCTGCATTTAATAATTGTCCTGAATCCTAATGTGCACAAACAGCGTGGCAGATGGGTGTGGGTCCCCGTTTCTGTTCAAGAGATGGATGTGGCGGTAGCCTGGAATGAGAAGATACAGAGGCACAGGTATTTAGCTCCAGCGGCTGAAGGGTTCACTGACTCCGCATGCTTCTCAGACAGTGAATGTAAAGATGGAAGCTAGTCCCTTGGTCTTTCTAGACAAGGCTATGACAGCACTCAAGAACGGTGGCCACCCCTTCCAACTTTCATTTCCTATTCCCCCATTTTCCCTCATCCCCCACCTAATACAACAATTAAGGCACTGTATTGTAGTGCACTACAATGGTATCCTACAGCCCACAACAAAGCTTTACTTTTCTGCAGCCCCTCCAGCCACAGAGTTCATTGAGAAACACTAAGGTGCTCGTGCCCCGTGGACCAGGGTGGATTGGAGAGATTCATTGAGAGGCACTGGGCTTGTCACGTGGCCAGCAGGAGAGCCAGGGATAGGGCTCCCAAATCCTAAGACCCTATGTTAATCATGGCTTCCCTATAGCCAACAAATAATTTAAGCTGATTTTAAAGTCTGCATTAGTCCCTTTGTCCAGCTCTACTTGTGCTGGGCATTGTCAGAGCTTCAATAAGACCAGAAAATTCAGGTCTGGCACCTTTAAACTATAGGAGCTCATCCATAACTACATCCATTCACATCCGGGTTTTATGCTGCAGCCAAAAAGATGGCCCGAGCCGTGTGCTGACTCAAACAGAAGAGATCTGACTTTACAGTGCCTGCTCATTTCCTGCGGTGCCCGGGTTTCCCTGAGCGGTTAAATGTGAAACTGCAGACAGGCCAATCAAAAGTTGGTCTGTTTTACCTCCGCTGTCTGAAGTTAAAGCTGTTTAACCTCAGACTAAATTCAAATCACATCCTGCTTCCGGCAGCTGCTGGGGCTACCCAGGTGTGCGGGAACCCACTGTATGCTTTGTCGCTGTGTATTACCAGGTCCTCTAAATGGTGACACCGTCCTTCAGTGGTCGGTGCAATGGGACCTACCGGACCCTGAAGCCCAGCGTGAGCAGTCTCTGAAAGCCAAGCGAACCTGGCCTAGGGAGATCAGCTTCAAACACAGATGTAAAAACAACAAAGGCAGCTACCAAGAGAGGAAACGGTCCCATGGTCACAGTGGAGAGCCTGGGACGCCCCAGGCTGCTCTTCTGTCCAAGGCACTGTAGTGTGCCAGGGCCCGGTAGCCTGGGCAGCCCCGACCAGGCTCTGCTTCCCACGCGGCTCCTTACCTTGCTGTAGGCTGGTGAAGGGCAGGGTATACTGCCCAATAAAGTCATTTTTGGTTGACACGTCAAAGTCTTCCACCATAAAACGGACCAGTGCGAGCGCAGGGACGTCAATGTTGAACTCGAACTCTTCATCCCACATGGGGTTAAACCCTGAACAAGGAAGGAGAAAAGGAGCAGAAAACAGAGGGAGACACACAGTTTAAGCCTTGCTTGGGTGTCTTTCAGACAGCTCCATTTTTGCCCCAGCAGTGCAGTTTGACCACAGGACCAGCCAGAGGAGCAGACCGGCTTTAACATCCAGGTGTGAAATCCTGGCCCTACTGAAGTCAATGGGAGTCTTTCTAATTGACTTAGGTGGAGCTCACATTTCACCCGATGAATCCATAAACTCACTGGAATCAGGCAAACCACAAAATCATTTGATAGAAACAAGCAAGTGGATCTTCTCTAGCATATCTAACCAGACCTGGGTTGCCAGTGTCCTCTCAGCCTCCAGGACATCTCTCTTGCCCGTGTGGCATTGCCCTTCTCTCTCTGGTACCCTGCAGAAGCCCCTTTGTAGTGGGCCGACGCCGTGGTGCGCAGCAAAGGGAGTATCTGCCCTGTGATACTCAGAGCAGAGGCCTCGGATTTGCACGTGAGAGTTAGCAGCGTTAACCCTGCTGTGTGTTCATGTCAAGGGGTCACTCATGACAACAAAGCTGCAGGATCCAGCACTGAACAACAATAGCCCAGATCAGCTCAAGGAACGCAACAGAGATCAGTCTTTCACCCAGACTTCCCCGCATGCCAGTTTTAGTTATTCACAACACAGCTGGTAGTTCACCAACTGGGTGCCTGTCTAGAAGAACCAGGACACTTCTCCGCCGCTGCAGCGGGCAGCTTCAGTGGGACCGAGGAACACAAAACTGGACGGCACTTTGCGAGCCACCGACAGGCCAACGTTAGTCCTGAGGCAGGGGAAGCAGAGAAGAAACTGTGCCTCCGTGGTGTGGCAGCCACTGGGGCGTCATCATTTATACACTACCCCTTGCTCACAGCCCAGCCCTTAAACACTCTAGGCCTCCGTTTCCCCGTCTCTAGAAAGGGGATGACAAAGCCCTTTGAGAGCTAGCCATGGGCTGTGTTAAGTTCCTTAAGGAGGCCTTCAAGCTCTGGAGCATTATGGAGAGGTCCGAGCCCTGTATCTGGACCCCAACTGCATTTGGGGTTGTTTAGACAAGGGCCGGGGCCAGCCAGATTGCTGCTAGTGCCAGGAAAGATGTGACTTGGTAAAATGCACAATCAAAGCTGAGTTTGTCACAAAGCAAGCAACAGCTTTAATGAGGAAGGACTTCCACTCAAGACTGTCTGAATGAGCTTAGTGCCGTCTTGATCACCCAGGTTTATTCTTGTGATGCCAAAGAGTCACTCCCGAGAGACCATCCTCGGCAGGGAGGGAGCCATGCAGGCGGAGCTGGTCTGAAGCCTCCTCTAAAAAGGCAGGCAGAGGACGCTAGCCTCCTGGGTGCGGTGTCCTCAGTAAAATGCACAGGAGGCGAGATTGCAGCAGGGCTGGGCTCAACCTTTCCGGAATGAGAGCCTCAGTTATATACCCCTGGTTTGCTGGCATGGATCTCTAGCATTCACCAAGGAAGGCTTTGTGGTTAGTCCAAGTTCAGTCTGTTCTCAAACGATGAAGACTGCCTGGACATTTAGACTTGTACAAACCCATGCCTTACTCACTTTGTTCCTGAACTAACATCAGCATCAGCAGCTCCAAGTGTTCTCAAGCCATGAGGCACAATCCACAAAAACCTCCATGAGATTAATTTAAAAATAGCCAGAAAATAATAAATATGGGGATACTTTCTATTTGCTGCCTCGTTTCTGGGTCTTTAAGATACAATTTCAGGCATAAAGATATGTTCTAGACATATTTACAGGCCTTTATAAAGGTTATAAAAAACTTTATCCCTCTGCAAAAATGAGGGATAAAAACTGCATACAAACGGTTTTAATGAAAGCAGAGATTTTCATGGAATCCCAGGATCCCAGGTGCTGGGGTCTTAAGAAAAAAATGAAATGATTGTAAGACTTGCAATAAACACTGTGAGCTGACATCAATGTAAAATATATCTAAATGAGTAGGAAGGATTTGTTTGGCTTTAGAAGGACATTTTAGAGAGATGCAGGCTCTCAATGGATGCTGGGAATCGATTGCGTGCCTCTGAAAATGTCTCCTTTTGGGTGTTAACCTGTTGACTCCTAGATGAGATCAGCTGGGAGTGCCTCTTTCCTCCAAGATATTCGGCACGCTATACCATGTACCTTCGTACCACATGGGTGTGTGCACCGCTGCATGATATGGTAGTTTGATTGTACATCGCAGTGAAAAGGTTGAACAAATATCCCCATAGCTTGTTTATGAAGACCAGTTTCCTTGATACCACAGGTCAGAACAGCCCTTTTAACTAACGCCTAAAAGCTCTAGAGCACTCAGCCCATTCACACCTTGTGGGAGGCCAAGAGAAAGTTGCCTACTGTACCAAGGCTGGTTTGACACCTTTAGCCCCAAAGCAATGCAGTTAGCTGTTGGGGGGACTTACAGGTGGCAAAAGCAAAGGCTGAATATTGTCCCCTATGGTCGCCATATGGTAATAATCTAATAGTCAGAAATGCTGAAGACCCTCAGCTCCCATTGAATATGTCCCCTGATCTAAGACTCACTCCTGTAAGATGCTAAGGATTTCTCTGGGGTGGTGAACTCTTACTGACTTTGAGGGAAGACACTCGGAGCCAGATATTTAGACAACACTGGGAAAAAATATGATGAAAGACTTGGAGCACAGAGAGAAGAACAAGTAAGCTCTTATGAGATAAATGGGAAAGGACTTTATGGTACATCAGCTGCTCTGTGTTTGCACACTCTTACCCCATGGGAAATAACTAACCTGTGGCAGCTTAGCCATCTTTCATTGAGGGACGACCTAGCATGGGCTGGCTTTCTTTGACCACAGGGTAGGAACGTGCGCACGCACTGGGCAGCGGTTGATCAGAAAATCCCTGTCCCCTTTTGCATCATGAGCCCATGCTCATAGCTGCTTAAAGCACGATCAGGTGAAACGGAGGAGCTGACTTCCAAAACTGCAACCCACAAGCCCTGCTGCTGTCTCAACCAGGTGGTGCCTACACTGATTAATTATATTTACTTATTTATTGGACGTATAGGCCACTCTTCCCAACAAAGGCTCAGGCTGGCTTACAATAAATGACCAGAATAACACAGAACAGGAGACTAAACAAGAGAACAAAACATCTAAAAAGGCAACTAGAGCTGTGACGCAAGACAGAAATCCCCAGCACAATATCTCAGGTTAGCTTTTTTTGTTAAACACCTGTCCAAATAGGAAGGTCACACAGCACTACCTAGAGATATCCATGTGGGCCTCGAGACAGAGGATGCTCCAGAGCTGGGGAGCGACTGCTGAGAACAACTTCCCATGTGTTTTTACCATGCGTGTTTGGCCAACTGATGGCATGAGCAGAAGGTTGCTCCGTGTTGCTTAATGTTGAACAAGGTCATGCCTAAAGTTGCCTTAGGACATGGGTACTCTGAGCATGAACCACCCATCTGTGTGCTCCAAACCCAGCAGTAAGCTGGCGAAGACACTCGGGAGCCTCCCTTTCAAGACCTTGGTCTTCAGAGCAATGGACAAAGGACACTGGGGACATCCCTGGAACATTTTCACAGGCACATTTCAAGGTTTGGAGCAAGTGGAGGGGACATACTTGAGGCTTTGCTGGACAGGGTACACTGCTGCTGAGATGCAGATGTGCCAGGAACTTCTGCACATGTCCAGAAGTGCCGCAGGCAGGACGACAACTGGCTGCTCTTAAGTCTTACATTGGATCTAGCCCCTAACTCCAACAACTCTGGACCTCCAGGTCTTGCAGGACAGAGCCTCTGATGAGTTTACCTCCTGCGGTCCACTTTCCAATTCAAATGCTCACTGCTACAGACCTGAGATTCACATCCTGTGCTTCAGCGTTCACTTGAAACTCGCTGTTTCTGTGAACATCCCTGCCAGTAAACTCACTGCAGACAACAGGAGCTCGGGAGCATTTGCCAGCCACAAAAATCACGTGGCTGTGCGACTGGAAAAGCATGGGGCAGAACTGGATTAGAAAACAGAAGAGGAGATGGGCACGAACGGCTGGAGCCCAGCTACATTCCCTGATTGAAGTCTCAAACAGGAAAGGAGGAAGAGGAACATGTTCATAGCCCTGGAGAAAATGTGCATGTGTTTTCATATGCTTGGCTTGGATCTCAAACAAAAAAAACACAGTCTTTGTGTGTGTTTGCTGGGAGGAGTGCCCTTTCCTACCCCTGTGAGGAACGTGGAGGGTGACCTGTCGGCTGCCCGCTGCCTGGCTGTCTTGTAGGAGACACACTGCTGCCTCTTCCCCACCCTGGGTATTCAGATGGCCGCCATCACCTTAGTATCTGAGTGTCTAATGAGCTATTTTGGCCCTGGGAAAGGAGAAAGGAGGCATTATCTCCATTTCATGCATGGGGAACTGCATGAGGAAAGGTTAAGTGGTTTGCCAAGGACACAGAGGATGTCTGGGAGGGGAGCACTTTAATTACAGATTAGATCAGATCAAAGTGCCTGGAGCAGCCCATGTATCAGCATCCCTCCACTTCCAAATGGCGGCTAGATGTGCCTTATCTAAAGCTCGCCGAGCACACTTTAGATAAAGCGTTCCCACCACCATTTTGAAGTGCGGGGATGCTGATACACAAGACACGGGAGGCTGTTGGAGGGTGGTAATCGCCACGCTCCAGCACACTCGATTAATCGAGTCTGCTCCAACGTGCTGTGATTACAGCGCATCAGAGCAGCCTCCTTGCTCACGTATAGGCACCCACATGCCCAGCCTACCCCATGCGGCCTTTCATCGCTCCTCCCGTATTTCTGTGGTGCATGTGGACTTAGCACTGAGCAAAGGTGCCACTTCAGTAGCTTCTCTTCTTCTTATCTACAACAGACAAAAAGTTTTCCCTGCATTGCCTCAACAGTGAGCTTAGGCCCTGAATTCACAGGGAACCTAGACAGCTTAGTTGAGGTCTTCAAAAGGTGGTCCACTTAGGTGAGATCTTCAAAAGAAGGTCACTCTTGGGACCGACCGTATTAGCTTTTCTGTACCTCTGTTATAACCTACAGAGGGTCAGCTCAGAAGGTCATACCAACTAAAGCCATCTCCATTGTCCCAGCTGGATGTGGAGGCATCAGCTCTGACTTCTCATGGGTCCTTTTCACATTTGACACAGAGCCCACAAGGGACCAACTGACAAGGGGGAAAGTGAGAAATCCAGCAGGGGCGCTCCATTTCCAAAGAGCTTTTGGAAACGTAAGTTTAAAGACCCCTTCAAAGACCTATTGAGACCTGAGCCAGATGGGCCCGAGTCCTACAATCATGGGAAAGTAGGGCTGGAAGTGTCCTCATGAGGTCACCTAGTCCAGCCTCCTGCTTAAATCAAGATTTTCCCTGACTAAACCATCCCAGCCAAGTGTCTTCTAACCTGCTCTCAGAAATGTGCAGGGATGCAGATTACCCAGCCTCCCTAGGTAGTCCGTTCCTTTGCTTGACCAACCTCAGAGTCAGAAAGGTCTCTCTAATCCCCAGCCGAAATCTCCTCTGCTGCAATCTGGGGTCGTTGCTTCTCCTCCTGTCCCCAGAGCCATAGAAAACTTTATAATCCACAGATCCTCTTTATAATCATCCTTCAAATATTCAAACCCACCACTGATCACCACTGAGTCAGGGATGTTAATTAGGATTTCCATCAGGGTGAAGGAGCTCAGGAACTGACTTGCTGTCCATGGTCAGTCTCACAGGGTTTGGGCACACCAGCGGTCTCTGATCCATGCCTCCTGGTCCACCCCATCAACCACTGTACCTACCAAGGGGTGCTAAGCTAAGCTGCACTTTGGCAGGGGTAGTCACAGCCTAGGTGTGAATTATAATGTCTTGGGACTGCTCCCCAAAACTGAATTACCCCTTACCGTTGTTTTCAATGACCCTGGTTTGTTTCTTGTCGCTGTCCTGCT
>NW_005842056.1:1051271-1056187 GCF_000455745.1 Alligator sinensis
TTGCCCTTGTTCACCTTGGGCAGCTGCTGGCCAGAGATGATCTGCAGGAGAGGAAAATCACATGCATCAAGGACGGGGCTCAATTTGGACGACTGTCATCATTTTCCTTAGGACTACAGCCTTCAGGGATACAGGATCTGTCATGGCTGGCCTAGTTTATTTATGACAATGGTGGCTTTGGTGGAAGAGGTGACAAGAGCAGGGTGGACCTAGTCCTCTGTGCAATGTCCCACTGGACACAGGGCAGGGAATGACTTCTGCGCCTCCCCTTGCACTCAGGTCCTACCCAGAAGCAAGTGATGCCTCGTGGCTAAATACATGTTTGCGACTGTAACAGTCAGGCAATATGAACTTCCCACCTTTTATCTCACACCATGCAAAGCTGAAGTCATTGAAAAAAGGGGTCTATGATTCTCGATTCTGCCACCCCTTTTCATTATTATTTGCATTGTGGCAGCACTTGGCGGCCACAGGATCCCAAAGAAGAAAACTACATCTATGCCCCTCATCTGTCAAGCTTACAGCGCCACACACCCCAGTCCTGCTAAGACTTACACACTGGCTTCACTCTACATATGCTGAATATGCCCCTTCATACACATCCCATGCCTAAAGCAAAGTACATGCACACATCTTGGCAGAACTCGTATGTGGCTTCGCAAGTCATCCCATTGCCTTCAGGAGGTTTGCTCACAGGGGTCTTAATTCAGATTAAAGTCAACAGGACAAAAGCAAGTGCTTGACTGCCTTGATGAACTGAAATCAGGGCAGGTGCTGTTCTCTGTGAGCCCATATGGCAAAATTCAGATTCACAGAAGCAACCAGGGTTTGTGCGGCTGTTACACTTTACCAAATCTGATTCTTACTTTAACCACCAGTTTCTTCTGTGTCCACCATGTTCCTTCCACAATCGATTTTGGATTGAATGCGGTGTCCATGTCCCGAAGGAATTCTGGCTTTAGGACGTACCCCGAAAAGCCATTATCCTGGAATCTGCCCTGGTAGAGGTCCATTTCGTTGCCTGGGGTCTGGAAATTCAAGGCAACTAAAACAAAATAATGCATAAATTCACTTTCATGGGTGTCAACACACGTGGTTCTGTAGTGATTTAGTTCACGCAGACAACTACTTTTATGGCTATAAAGATTTGCTTAACTGCAATACAGTTTGCTTCCTGTACAGCCTGTCACCTGAGGGTTTTACAGATTGTCAAACCCAAAGCGATCACTACGATCATCTAATCCAATCCATTTAGGCCAGGGAATTTTATCCAGTGATTCCAGAACAAGTGCATCTATCAGAAACACATCTAGCCCTGCATTAAGGGCTTCAAGAATTCACTGTATCCCCAGATTAGTTGTTTCATTGGCTAATTATAACCCAACTTTCATTTTCAGCCTGAATGTATTGACCTTCCATTTCCAAACACTGGAATTGCCTCTGCTTCAGTCTGCTAGATGTCTGCCAGAGGAAGAGCCCTCCATTTTCAGGAACCTCCATATATGTAGTTGGAGATAGAGAATAAGTCATCTTCTATCTTTCTCTTGAATGAGATAAATAGATTGAGCTTCATTAGTCTCTTCCCATAAGCCAAGCTTTCCAGACCTTGAATCATTTTTTGAGCCCTCCCTAATTAACAAACATCCTTTTTTACAGGGTGGACACCAGATCTGGACAAAGCCTCCAGCAATTGCCTCGCTAACATCATATGCAGAGGTAAGCACCAATTCTCTATTTAACCTATTTCCTTGCTTATACAGTGTGTCTAGCATTACATTGTACTGGGAGCTTATCCTCAGTTGGTTATCTACCATAAACCCAAATCCTAAGTGCCTGACCAATGATTCAAACACTTCAACCTCTCAGATGATGCTTGTCATGCATTGAGGGCCATAAATATATGCAATACAGCAACCCGATTGGTAACTTTTGAAAATCAGACCACTTATTGGGGGCTCAAATAGGTGGCTCATTTTAAGAAGCTAACTTTGACGGTGATGGCATCAGCAAATTCTTCCATGTCAGTGGCAGTCAGGAGCAAAACCTGGCATACTGAGTTCCCCATCGCGCCCTCTGGTCATTAGACTACGCTTCCTCCCAAGCCGGTGTGGAAGAGACTAAAATGCTTAATTTCAGTAATATTGTTCCAGAACTCTTGTTTTTGAGACAGTAATTCCTCAATTTTCTAGTGGTTCTAGAGTTTAAAAGATTGTGACTTTGGATGCAGAAAACAGCTGCAGGAAACAGGGAAGCATCACGTCTGGGAGTTAACAGCACTGCATTGGGGCTTAGGAGATCTGAGCTCCATTTCTGGCTTTGCTAGAGGAAGAACTCGGAGCAAGTTACTTGTGTCTCTCTGGCCCCCCTTGCATTCAGAGATAACAGCACTGTGTCCCCGTGTCTTGTGGGGATACATTCATTCATGCATAGCCTCTCTATTCACAGCAGGGATCATTGTCAAAGCAAGATCTAGAAATGATGAATGACTTAATCAGACACTGCAACAAGCAGGGCTGGATGAACTTCATCCCAGGGTACTAAGGAACTGGCCAAGGAGATCTCAGAGCCCTTGGCAATTATCTTCATGAAGTCGTGGGGGTAGGCTAGGTACCAGAGGACTGGAAAAGGGTGAACATAGTTCTCTTCTGTACAAGGCAAAAAAGAGGACCCAGGGAACTATAAACTGGTTAGCCTCACCTCAATCCTGGGAAGTTACTGGAGCATATCCTAAGGAAGGCCACTTGCAAGCATATGGAGGGACTAAAGGCTGATCACAAGCAGCCAGCGTGGATTTATGAAAAACAATGTCAAATAAATTTGATCTCCTTCGTTAACATAGTAACTACTTGAGTGGATGAAGGGAATTCAGTGGATATAGTACATCTCAGCTTCAGCAAGGCTTTTGACAAGGTTGCACATGACCTTCTCATAAACAAATTGGAAAAATGTGGGCTAGATAACACTACTACAAGGTGGATAAATAACTGACTCAATAGCTGCAAGCAAAGGGTAATTATTAATGGGTCCATGTCTGAATGGCAGGAGGTTTCGAGTGGAGTTGTGCACTGCATCGATAGAAGCAGTAGTTGCAAGACACGGGAGGTGATATGCCTCTCTACTCAGCACTAGCTAGACCTCATCTGGATACTGTTTGCAGTTCTGGGCTCTACCTTTTTAAAAAGGATGTAGAGAAGTCAGAGAGGATCCAGAGGTAGGCAACAAAGATGATAAAGGGCCCAGTCTTATGAGAAGAGGCTGAAGGAGGTAGGCATGTTCAGCTTCCTAAAAAGGCACTTAAGAGGGGACATGATAGCAGTCTTCAAATACTTGAAGGGCTGCCATAAAAAAGAGGGAAAACACCTTTTCTCTCTTGCTGCAGACAAGGAAGCATGGACCAACGGCTTGAAATTGCAGCAAAATAAGGGTCTTGCTCCTCCACTCAGGGTCAGACTAAACAGCACATTGGGGGGGCAGGAAGGAATTTTACCCCATGGATGGATTGGTATGGACTGTGGGGGGGGTTGCTCTCTACCTGGGATCTTTCCAGCATGCACTGACAACCTTTCATAGAAACAGGACATTAACTGCCAAGGGTCCCCTGCTTTATCTGTGGCAGGTTAGGGTGATAGGTCTGTGTTGTGTCAGGGTTGATGGTAGTATTATGTAGAATTTAGATTGTATGGGATGGTTTGGATAGGGATGATCCTGCCTCAAGCACTGGGTTGGACTAAATGAACTCTGGGGATCCCTTCCAGTCCTACTTCTCTATGATTAAGCCCTTAGCCTCTCTTCCGGGCCTGCCAATAAGCACCAGTTGGACTGAAACCACATGCAGGTCAGCCAGATCCTATGAACAATTAGGTCACTGGACAACCCATGTGCGTCACATTGCATGTACCGATCTGACAGCCCACGTTCCAGAAGTCAACTGGGTTGTAGTTGGAAGAATCCGTCCTCCAGCCAGCAGGATAGATCCGGCTCAGATACTTGATGTTGTGATGAATAAAATCGGTTCCTGCAAAAGAACAAGATACAACCTACCTTTCAGTAACTTCTGCTATTTCTCCCTCTGCTTAATGCTATATACAGCATCTCTACCTGCCTACTCAATGCGTGCTCTAATTGTGTATCTAGCAATTTTTAATTGCTTTTTAATTGGCTCAGTGACACCACCTCCCTGCTGCTACTTCTCATGGAGGCAGAGCTGACCAAAGAGACTGATACCCATGCATGCTGAATGCCTTCTCACCCCCACCTGACCATCAAGAGCAGGCTAGTGGCCTCTCCAAAGTGGACTCTGCTCCGCCTGGCAAACTGAATCCACTGTCATCCACATACAGTTCCCATTGCAGGGACCTTGGGAGGAGGAGAAGTCTCAGAAGTTTCCCTCCTTTTTCAAATGAAAAATCGCAGCCACTTACATGAAAAACTTGATTCTAACAGTCAAGCTCATCCAGTCTGGCAACAGAAACCCACCACATAGCCTCCAAGTCCAGTCGCAATAGGACATGCCATTTAAGACACCATTTCCTCTCCCAGATAGTAGTGGGGTGCGAAGCTTCATTCACCAATTTGATTCAGAGAAGATTTGGCCCGATTCGTAGGCCAAATCACCGAATCCGAATCAAATCAGGGGACCAAAAAACCCCTCCAAATTGATTCAGAAAAGATTCAGAGATTTTAAGGCAGTCTTGCAGGGAAACCGAAACTGAGAAGGGGAGGAGGCCGGGGTGGGGGGGGAAGACTGACATCTGTAGCTGGCCAGTGACTGTGATCTTTCCCTGAGTCCCCTTCCAATCACAGCGCTCTGGGGGAGGGACATAGAAATAGCACATAAGCTTCTGTCTGCAGCCTTCTTGTGCCTTTTGTGGCCTGTTTCTGCCTCAGCACTGGGAAGGCCCCCTCTCACAGGCTAC
>NW_005842056.1:1056530-1084883 GCF_000455745.1 Alligator sinensis
CTCTTCCCGTCTTCGAGCGCGACTTTTATAAGACGTATTTACGGTTTCCATTTTGGTGGCCTGTTCACCCAGAGCATCCGGAGCTCTGCACCGTGGAGCCTAGCAACCTCCACGAGACCGTCTGTGTTGTCTGTCTGTAACTGCAACTCAAGCAAGTTTTCCAGCCTGCACCACTGCCATCTCGGTGTAAGTAAACAATCTTTAAAACTACCGATACGCGTCTGTGCCTAATTCCAGCTCGACGGCCTTCCCTCTCCAACCCGGCGTGCCCGGGCTGCTGGCCACATCCCGCGTGCAGCGCGGAAAAGGGCTTGGGTCACTCCTGGCCCGCACAGTGACAAGTTTTGCTTGTCAGCATCTTGAGGTGCAGTTTCCCAGAAATCCCTGCACCTACCTCCATGAAACCTGGCAAGCCTCATGCCTTCAGAAGGGGTTACCATCCCTGCTGTTTTCATCCAAATCTGCCTTAATACACACATGTGACATAAGTTTTGGTTTCAGTGGTTTGAGGTGCAATTTCCCAGAAACCCGTGCACCTATCTCCTTGAAACTTTGCAGGCTTCGTGCCCTCATCAGGGGCTACCATCCCTGCTGTTTTCACCTAAATCTGACAAAAATGACAAAGTTATAGGTATTTCAGTGATTCCCCATTATAGTCTACGGTCGAATCACCAAATCTCTCCAAATCAGTGACGAATCTTCCAAAGCCAATTCAGCCATATTGATTTGGGACAGTGATCTGAATCTCTGAATCAAATCACCATTCTCTGAATCAGTCGAATCCGAATCGAATACTTCCCTATTCGCACGGGCCTACCAGATAGTGCTCAAGGGATATTAAAGGAGCAGGTCAGTCTATCAAGCAGCACAAGCAGATACGATAACAAAGCCATGACTTAATGAGGGTCCCTGGTTTGCACACGATGGCCACTAGGCTGCACAGTGACCAAGAATACTAAATGCCTTGTTACACGTTCATTTTGGGCATCTTCTGGAGGTCTTAACCCCTGGACTGGCTGCATGTTAACACCTTTAAGTAGTTTGAAGCACTTATTACATGGCTCAAAGTTACACCACTCCAGGGCAGGATTATCTCTTGATCCACATAACTCAGCTTCTGTTTCATTAAGGTGTAGCCACTCCTCACCAATGTGTTGCTCAAGTTGGAGGTGTGACAACCCCTTCTATTCCAGCTAAATAGGAACTGCCTTTATCAGTGTAGGGCAGGAGTGGGCAAAATGCAGCCCACGGGCCCACGGGGCCCCTACATTTTTTTTTTAAATTAATATTTATGTGCCCCTGGCTGCCTGTAACGCGGCCCTCGATGGCTTGCCAAAACTTAGTAACTGGCCCCCCGCCTGAAATAATTGCCCACCCCTGGTGTAGGGCCTATGAATCCCAGCTGTACCAGTAAAGACCTATTGCACAGAGCTGAAATAAATCTGCCCAGCAGGGGTCAGTGGTGTGTGCATATTACTCACACACACACATATATGCACACGCACACACGTGCACATATAAAAAGTTGCTATGGCTAAAATATACCCTCAAGATACTACTCACGGATGACAAAAGTTCAGGAGATCTAGGAAGCTGCATGGGAGCTCTCAGGTCATCCAGCACAAAGCACTGAACAGTGGGGAGCCACCACTTACATTTTAAAGAGACACGGTCAACTCATTTTTATAATTTAAGATGCTACCAGCTATGTAGGAAAGGGTTCTATTTTTCAGGATGCTGTCCCTTTAAAAGACACCTTCCTGGACAAAGGCCATGGAAAGTGGACACAACACCCAAGCTCCCCAGGTCACAAGCCCACGTAACAGGGGAAATCAAGAAGCCTGTTGACAAAGCAGGACAGACGCACCTGACTCCTGTGCTAATCTCAAGCCTTTGCTTTCAACGAAGGATGACATCTCATAGAAAGCTTGGGACTGGCGGCTCTCCTCAAATCCGGTGAAGTGGACGCTCCTGCAGTAGATGACTGTGTCAGACAGCTCCTTGGCCAGCGTTAGCTTGTCACTCTGGAAACAAGAAAGCAAGAGGGTTGGACTTTTTCCCATGCACCTGCTCACGGCTGCAAGCCACAGATGTGCCGGGGTCACTGGGGAAGGGCACTGGAGCTTCACTTACTTATCTTTTGAAGTGGAGATTTAGTTTCCCACAAATGTAAACATCAAAAATGCTTATTGTGCCCAGGCTTTACCTGCTACCCCAGGCCTGGCTGCTTTCAGGACAGCACGAATGACAGATCAATAGTTACACCTTTGGCATATGCAAAGCCCTTCCCAGGAAAGGAAGCTCCTGGCTGGCTGTGCAATTCTTGGTGCATCCATTTACTTATTATTGCCCACTCTTCTGTCCCCAAAGGGCTGGAGCTCTAATAACCCCCAAACCCTAAGCGTGCATGTGAACTCTACATGAGTTTAACATAGCAATTGCTTTGCTGTCCCAGTCCCCTTGTTTTGAAGTCATGGCAGCTGTCTCATTGTGCAGGGGAGAATCCCTGCCCTGGGCTTTCTGCAGCTTGGTGGCTAGCGCATTTTCTTTGTGCCTCGGGGTCACAGGCCTTGTCTTCAGCCATCAGGCAATTGTCCCACATGACTGTCAGTCATGCAAACCAAAAGAGCTGACTTCCTTGGGACTATGGGGAAAGAAAAGGTACCATGCATTGTGTCCACCATACCAACATCAAGTTGGTGTTAGAAGAGCTGCAGATTACAAATTCAGTGATGGAAGCCACAACTAGCAAACTTCCCCCTGCATCCCATAGCAGGATACTAAACCACTTGCTCAAGGTCACAAACAGTATTCAGTGGCAGGGCAGGACATTGAGCTGGTGGCTCTCAGGTCCCAGGCTATCTTCCCAAATGCCTTGTCTGGACATGATCAGTGTTCGAAGATAAAGGACCAAGGTCTGTGTCTGGTGCATCATTGAGAGCTACAGGCATCTGTCTAAGGGCAGAGCTCTTAAGTAAGCCCCAGGGTTGTTAATTTGTCACTGTCTGCCTGAAAAGGTTATGCTATGCTCCAGGATGGACTTTGGTGGACCTACACTAAGCTATAACGCCTGAATATCTGGTGCCACCAAGAGAAATTTGTTTAATTTTCCTCTTGTCAAGCATTGTTCTAATCCCAGTGGAGAAATGGGTCATTTTTACGGTTCTCCAACCTGGACTATGCAAAAAAAGTGCCAATGTGAGATTTTCAGGCCTTCTGAAACCTGGACAGCCAAGATCTAGCTTATGCCCTTCTTATCCCCAGAGACTTCCCCCCATTCAGTGATCCAGGCCCTGCTTTCACTTACCTTCTCAGTTTGCTCTATTTCTTTCTTCACAACTTCATCTTCAATCTCGGCTGCTTCGTCCTCATCAGAGACATACTCAGCCTCCATGTGGTTATTATTCCCATTGGCCCCTACAGTGTCCTCCAGCCTGTTCAGCTTCTTCCCTTTCACCAGGATCTTCCCCTTTAATTGCTACAGAAAGAGGTGTTGCAGAAAGAGGCCTTAAGTCAGAGTAGAATCTGGTCTGGCTTGTAAAGAAAGTGAAGGTAAAGCTGATTAGCAACTTACAGGATGTGGACTACTCAAGGTTCATCAGTCACTGGTTATTTTACCTAGAAATCCAGCTAACAGCTATCAGTCCCTCAAAACTTTATCCTAGTTCTTACCCCGAGACCTCCAAGAACAACAGCCATGCCCCACCCTGTCCACAGAACCCAACCATCTCAACACGTTCCTGTCCAAACATCTTAGCTTATTCCCAGAAACATGGGGTGTGATCTCTCTCAGTTTGACGGACCTGACTACCAGGCTCATTAAAGGCCATAATAAGCCAATATAGCCCAGTGGATGGAGATCATGACTGAGAATAGGGCACAGGGGAGCTATTCCTAGTCCTGTTACTGCCTCACTGTGTGATCTCAGGCAAGTCACGTAACCTCCCCGTGCCTCTACTTCCTCATCTGGAGTGGGTGAGTGGGGGCATTTATCGACACAGCCTTATGAAGTGCTCTGGCAACTGAAAAGCACCAATAAGTGGGAGCATTCACTAAGAGAGGCAGACTCCTTTAAACAGGTTAAATCCAATAGGTGCTGGATAGCGGTGAGTGAAACGGGCAGTATTTGATTTGGATTCGGCCCGATTTGGGGAACAGTGATTCGATTCACTGATTCGGATCACTGTCCCAGTTCGATTCGGCTGAATTCGAATCTGAAGATTCGATTTTGATTTAGAGAATCAGCGATTTGGCCATCCACCTTGAAGTACATAGAAAAAACATATAAAGCTGTGTCTATGACCAAATTGTCAAATCTCTCCGAATCAATTCAGAGGCTTCTGATTCAATTCAGAGAGATTAATGGGTCTCCTGATACAATTTGGATTTGGAGATTCAGCCACCGAATCGGACTGAATATCCTCTGAATCGAATCAGCGACCAAAGCTTCGCACAGCCCTAGTGCTGGATCCCTCAGCTGGTGCAGGGCAGCACGTTCCAGTGGGACAAAGCCTGTTTCCACCACCTGAGTTGGCCCTAGAAATACAAATTATATCTAACGCCGCCTCTCATCCACTCCTTTTCAACAGCAACATGCTTCTGCTAGTAAAACTGGGCAAATGACATAGACTTAAGTGTGAGCAATGTCCAGGTGGCACCTGGCTCTACTGGAGACGATCGCATCGCTGTCCCTACAGCGACAGCCTAGAAGGGGCCTCTGGGGACATTGAATTCAGTCCTCTGCAGTCACAGGAAATTGCTAACCCGGGGAATAGCCAACAGCACCATTTCGACCCTTCCTCCAAGAGCAACTCATGCACAGATCACCTGGCAGATGCAAGACAGAGGTGATACTGGTGGGCAGAGGTAGTTTTGCAGCTACAATCAGTCTATTCAGCCCGCAGGCAGGAATACTTTTGAACTCTTCTGCTCCCATTGAATTCAGCGGGAGCTTTACCGCTGGCGTGGCTCAGCACCCTCAGTGCTGGGTGCACTCATATCCATGGGGCACAGTGGTTTGCTTATTTCCCCCAGGCAAGGTGGAGTCCCAGCAATGGCCAATACAATAACTTCAGTTTTGTATGACATGATCCCTCCTTCGGTGAGACCCCGCTCTTGTGTGTTCCTGCTCTTCTTAAACAACAGGGCTGTAGTGAACGGGGGATCTTTGTAAAGTGGTAAAGCAAGGCTGGATGAACATGAGATTCTCTTTTTGTGATCAAAAGCAAATTGCGCCGAGACCAGCCTGACCCCAACATCCTGTCGAGTTGCAGGAGATTTCATTGGCCCCATTGTGAAACTGGTTGAACTGCCATTCGGCACGAGAAGCTAAGGAAGGGGCCGCACATATTTTTCTTAAGATAGCACAAGGCATCTGTTTACTTTGGAAGAATTTCCCAGCAGCCGCACAATAGCTGCTGGCAGGAGGATACCAGTTACTGGGCGACATCGAACAGGAACCAGAAGTCCCAGATGAATGTATAGAGCAGACTAATCTCATCGCCACCAGTCTCACGCAACCCTGTGGGCTCCACAAGTCTCAGCTGGGCAGACCCCATCACTTGCCAGGCTTCTGCTTCTTAGCACGTGAAAAGGAATCAGCATGTTGATCCTTGTCCTCAATCCTGGCATCCATTATGGGATCCAGTTCAATGCTGTCACTCTGTGCACCTTGTCTCTCTATGATCCCTTTACCCCTTGCACTTCTGTAGCACTAATTCTCTCTCTGTCCTTTACAAAATACAACTGTTACAGGTGAAATTCAGCCCTGCCCCAAGGCCTGTGAACAACTGCAAGCCCCACTGGAGCCCTCAGCAGAGGGTGGTTCGTGCTGGCATTTCATGCAGAGGAGAACATCCCTCTCCTAGTCCAAGGGCTTACCCCCATACAGTCTCTGGACCAGCCTTTCTTGCCTCTACTATATGTAAAGCTAGGTGTTGTTACTGTCTGGTTATTGCCTCTCTCCCATTCATTCTCCATCTCTGCAACCCTGGCTTTTAACCATGTGGCTCCTTCGATGCAGGAACTTCAAGCCTCATTTCCCAGAAAGAGGAAGGACAGTCACGTGTCTAGATCATGGTATCGAAGCAGGAAGGCCTGGTTTCAGTTTGCCCAAATCATGTAATTCCTCAGCTCTCTGTCTGTACAAAGGGAATAATAATCCTTCCCCAGTTCTTGAAGTTTTTATAGCAAGACCAGGCACCTTTGGGTCGGCCTCAGTTATCGACCTGATGCAGGAGTCACTGAAAGAGGCCTTATGGTCCTCTTATGTATTGGTCTGCCTTATGTATTGTGCAGGAAGTCAGACTGTGGGTCCTATGGGGACCACTGTGCCAAAATATCAACGTCCTCCCCCTCTTGTCTATACCTTCCAGCAGGCCACTTTGTTCACTATGTACGCTCCGTTTTGAGAACCTACATGGCATTTAGGTGGTGTGCTGCATAGGAGTGAGCTTCACTTTATAATTTAGCCAGATAAACTACCAACTGCTAACTTAGCCATACAAAGTGCTTTAGGCTCCAGTTGTATATAAGTTTCCTTGCTCTATAAAAGTTGCTGTGAATCTTATTTCCATGAGGTATCTGTACTGAGCATCGGCACCTGGTATTCAGCATGGCTGTTAAAAAGCAGAGATGGTGCTATCCCGATTTTGCAGTGCTTTTCTCCTGTAATGAGGTTTTAAAACATAAATTCTTGTTATGCCACTCTTGGTTTGCCTCCACGTGGTATTCAATACTTCTCACCTAACCACATCTGTGGTATTAAATAATATTGCTCACATCTGAGGGGACAGAGAATCAGCTCATTTCCTCACCTCCATAGAGCGTATCCTTTGTGCATATCCTATCCTTTACATGCCTATCCTAAGGCATTTAAAAGCCTCGGTGCTCCTGAAATGCCTAAATAAATATTCCATGACCGGACCACAAAACCCACCCATTTTACCTGTGGGAGGCCTAAAGTCAAATGCAGCCCAATAAATCCTATCACCCAACCTACGGCCTCTTACAAGGCAAACTGGAATAGGTGCCAGGAATACGCGGTATCACAGTAATAGGGAGAGTTGCACCTCTGGCCCCTTTTATTGAGTACACCCTGCTGAGGTCCTGGACCTCGGGCCTTTCCACCCTTGGCATGGGCTTCTGCACTTCTACCCTTCTTTAACCTGGTCTCAGGCTGGAGAATGGCATTGTCCATCATCCTCCTTAAATCAATGCAATGGTTATTGTGAAGTTGGAACAAACCCTTAGGGAAAAAAGGACTTTTAAACAATCTACATCCATCTATCTTACCTGAGGGCTACCATGCCCCCCAAGTTAACCCAAGTAGCACTCTCTCCATCAGGCGACAGCATTTCAGTCTGATTCTTCAACACAACTACCTTCCTGGACCAGAGACAGCTCCTTTTTAAATCTGCGGGGGATCTTTTGCTGTCGCGTGTGTTCAGGCCTTTTCCTCTCCTGACATGGTCCCCTAACAGGTTTCTGGTGTTTGCTGAGAAGCAGCTTACCCTGAGCCATTCACTCCCTCCCTGCTCGTTTTTCCCAACACCGTATTGATCTAAGCCAGTCTACCTGTGCAGCAAACAGCCTGACAACCCGGTCAACCTGCAAGATTGATGTGTGATTGCAGAACAGCTTCACACTCATCGCGCACAGGCCAGTGGGATCATCCAGGCTGACCTCTTGGATATCACAGGGCAGGGAACTGCATGTAGCTCTGCCACTAGCTTAACCAGCCTTAGGGGATGGGCACACCAGCAAGTGAAAGGAGGGCGGGCAGTTACTGCGTCCGATGCTCCACGATAACATGCTCTTATCCTGCAGTTACTGAAGCTATGCTGCAATCGCTTACTACCCTTTCTTTGGGGGCTAAAGTGCTACGGGTTCACTTTCATTCACACCAGGGAAAAAGCATGCACACGGACCAGCTGACACACTAGCGTCCTGTCTTTCTGTGCCCCACAGTGACTTCTCTGCAGACCTGACCCTGACTCGCCTGGCTTCTCAACTGCCGTGGATTCAGATGGGAACTGAAACAGCAATTGCAAAACGGTCCATGGCACGACTGGGGCATCTGTGCAGTTGTGCGAGGAAGCACGATGCAGTCACGTGTCTTCCAGCATGAAGGAAGTGGGCAGAAGTATTATGAACAAGCTGCCATCTAGACAGTAGGGACTGGGGGCAGTCACTGGGAGGGGAGCTGTTGTTAGTCAAGGTAGGAGGTTATTCCAGTAAAGGCCTATCCCTCCCTCCATGAGCACTGCAACAGGAGCCCCCACTTGATCCAACAGGGAGAGGCAAGGATGGGCAGTATTTATGAGACCTCTTCAATATTGAATTTATTTGATTCATCGCAAAAGGCAGCAAGGACTTTAATGAGCACTTTGTTTCACCTCTGTGCTCCGAGCCGGCTATGCCGCTTTCTGCATGCTCTCTAGCTAGAAGGAGTCACTGCTGAGTTATTGAGCCATTCTAGTCTCATTATTTCCAGAAGTGTTTTTTGGCGATGGAAGGGAACAAAAGACAGGGCACCTTTCAGAGAGGCTATGAAGTGACTAGACTTTGCTCTCCGGTAAAACGATGTTTTCCTCCCAAGAGGATATTTGCACTGCAATAAAGGAAATGCTTGAAAAAGTTAGAGTGCTTCACCATGGAAACCTCAGAGGAACAATGTCTGCAGGGAAAAGGAAAGTTTTCTCCAGTGCAAATAAATACGCTGGATGTAGGAACCGACACACCATTTACACAGCACAAGCCCTCCATCCACTGGGGTCCACGATGGTGGAGTAAAGAGAGGCTGGACAGGAAAAACCCAGCCCCTCAAGACTATCACTGCAAAGGAAAAACCCAGCCCCTCAAGACTATCACTGTCATTTGGCCTTCAGCCCGGCCTGGGGATGTTGGCTGGGGCTGAGCGGTACGCGGGTGGCACAGTGCCAGCAGGCTGCCCCGTTCAATCCCTGCAGAGCCCGAGCACGAACGGGACAGAGGGGCTGGCCCCGACCCCCAGATGAGGTAAATGGCATGGCCAGAAGCAGTCATTTGGATTGCTTGGCAGCACAGGGACCGTGTCAGTAAAGATCTGCAAGGCTAGGACCCGAGAAATGAGCCACAGGTCTTGGGCGGCAGTGTAAGTTATTAGGTGCGAGTCTAAACCGTGTACCCCCTTCACACAGGCTAAAACACCAGAGTGAACACACTTTCTAATGCTGCTGCTTCTGCTGTTTTTCCATGACCGTCTAACTGCTTTCCAGTGGTGGACTCCACCCTTTTCTAATAAACAAAAATCATGCCCCCCGGGATTTTCCTCTTGCCAGCTTGACTAGGAAGTGCAAAACCAAAGAGACCTTTTATATAACGGCTCTAAACTATTTTTCTATAACAGTCATCAGTGCAGCCCTTACACAGGACTCCTGAGTGCACATGTTAGACTGGCAGGAAAAGGACAAGAGAAAATACCAGAGGAGAATTCATTTTATCCCAGCATTTTTGCTGCTTTTACAATGGGATGGGCCAATTCTTCCTCTGACGTCAATCAGCACTCCGGTGACTTTGTACAGTTTTATATCAGCTGAGGTTCTGGCTCGCTGCCTAATGCAAGCAGCCAGATGGCAGCTCAGGAAGGGAAAATGGAAAAAAAAGAATGCGAAAAATGTCTTTGCGGGGTGGGGTGGGGTGGGGAGGCATTCCTCCCTGTTTTATGTCTTGTTCTTAAATCATGTTATAGGGCTACAGAGAGTTACCAGCATTTGGAAAAGCAATCAGCTGTTTTTCAGGATCCTGCACAAAGACAGAGCCAGCATGGTATGGGACCTCTCAAAGGCCTGCTTTTCCAGCTCAGTAACCTCTACCTGCTAACATCCGAGATTGCTCTGGGGCGTGTTGTGTCCTGGCAGAATCACTGCACAGTCCACGCTTCACGGAAACCTTCTGCAGCACTGCAAAGGTCTCAGTAAAGCAACACGGTTATTGTTATAATTATATATTCACGATAATAGTAATGATGGTAATAGTAATAATCATAGTACACTAGTGCTGTGGACCAGTCAAGTGCAGAGTCTAATTGTGCTGGGCACTGCATAAACCTAAGGATGACACTTCTAAATCAGCCTTAACAAAAAAATCATTAGAGAAAAGCAGAAACCATATATCGAAGAAGTTTTAGATATGTTTGTCTGCTTTCCCCTCTCCTCTTTATCTCTTACGTGTCCATCATTCTCATCCTATCTACTAACTCCCACAGCTAGACCTGAGCAGAGTTTTGGAGAATAATTTATTTGCTGAAAACATGCAGCTTTGCACTCAGATACAGCTGGAATTCAGCAAATAGCTTAGGTCAACAATTCAGGGAGGGGAAGAGTATGACCAAAATCAAACCATTTCATGTTTACATTTTTCAAAAGCAGAAATGTTTTTATGCTTGGTTTCAAAAGAGTAAAAGAACCCCACAACGAAAACCAACATTTTGGTCAACTAGAATTGAACTTCTCCCCTTCTTCCCCCCTGCCTCTCCTTCATCCCTGTAATTTTGCTGAGAAAACCAGGTCAATTTTGTCTTAGAGCAACCTGAAACATTTTTTTTTTGTTTCAGTCAATGAACCAAAGTATTGGGCATTTGCATTACTGTACATTTGCATTGCCTTCTGGCCCAGGGGAACTCGGGGTAATAATAATAATAGCTAAAAAAGACATTAAAATATGTGTTTAATCTAATGTTACTTTTGCTGCTTTATCTTCTCCTGCACAAGTTGCTGTTTCAGAATGAGCTTTCAATACCATGTAAATGGGCCAGATTTTCAGCTGGCACACATCTGTGTAGCCTTTAGTGGCTTTTTACCTGTGGAACGGAACAGGGCAAATGCATGTACCTGTTTTTAGCAACCTGGAGAGCAGCCAACCAAGGGCCCAAGAGTTTCTTATTCACTGAGCTCTCTCTTCACTGTTCAGTTGGGTGGTAGGTCCCTGCCTCCCCCATCACACACAGGAGGGGCTGGGATTCATGTTACCAGTCTCATGGGCTGCTTTGAGATGCAGGGGCACATGCCAGAGGCAAAGGCTATCCACGCAGAGGTCATTTGCACCCAGCTCCCATCCTCCTTGGCCTCCTTTGGCAACACAGCCCCTATAAGAGCCATGTTCTCTTGTAACTCCCCCAAGTACAAGGGATCTCAAGCCCCTGCTCAGTGGGAGGGGAGTCTACAGCATGACATTTTGCTGTCACTTGTCCTGATTTTCTCCCTGCCTCCGGGGGCAGAATGAAATCAATGTAGCATAACCAGGGTTATCTCTAGCTATTTTGCCTTCTTGGGCAAAATACCTTTTTGCTGCTCCCTCTCTCGCTTTACTGTAACTGTGATGACCAGGTTTTCCATTTCCCATGGGGGGAGCAGGGCAACCCATGCCCCCCAAATATGTGCATGGGGCAGGGGCAGGTGCGAGCTGCAGGGCTTGACCTCACCGCTGCCCTCTCCCGGGGCCTCTGCAGTCCAGTGGGTGGGACCCGGCGCTGCGGGGCAGATCGGGGCCAGGCGGGGAAGCTCCTTGCTGCTGCAAGCTCCGTGCTGCCCTGGCAAAGCATCCCCTGCCCACCCGGCAGCAGCACGGGTGGTGGCACGTAGCTGTGCTTCTCATGGTTGCAGGGTGCACAGGGGACACCTCACCAGGGCAGTGCAGAGCTTGCAGTGGCAAGGAGCTTCCCCACCTGGCCCCACTCTGCCCTGCCACGCCAGGTCCCGCTTGCTGGGAGCAGAAGCTGCTGCAGGGGGCAGGGGGCAGGGGGCTGCAGACCTTGGTCCCTAACCCCATAGCCCTGGCAGGGCTGGGGGGCAGGGGCTGTGGGTGCGGGGTGAGGGGCTGGGGCAGCTGTAGAGAGGCGGGGGGGGGGGGGGGCACCAGCAGAGCGGGTGGGTTGTGGGTGGGGAGTGAGGGGCCTGGACCTTCATTCTGTGAGCTAAGAGGGCAGGGGGAGCTCTGATTTTCCATGATAAAAAACCCCAAAATCAAACCCCAAAATTTATAGGTATTTAGAATTTATTTTCTTGTAGTGATTGAGGCTCTGGAAGGCTTCCAAACTGCTTTAAAACTGTAAATATATCAAGAAAATATTGTGTTTGACTGATACCTCTCTCTCTCTATATCTATCTATCTATATATATATATATCTATATATATCTATAGTGGCCTTTCATTTTAATCATGGATTTGGCATTTTTAATCAGAAAATGTGTGATTTTTTTTATCAGAGATTTTGCCATTTTTTATCAGGGAAAACCAGGATCCCTGGTGATGACTAATTAGAAGCCCTGGATCATTAATCACTTCTAGAAATGCAGCCAGTCCAGTTCGACTGCCTTGCCCTGAGCCACTGTCCCATTTGTCCCTAGGACAGGCTGACCCTGAGCATGGCTGGCGCTGCAGCTCTCTCTCGTCTCTAAACACAGGTCTCGGTGCAGAGCAGAGCTCCCGAGCATCAAAAGGGGCACCAGGCCAAGCAAAGCTTTCTTTTCTCAGTACTAGAAAATGCCAGTCATCTCCCACATCATCAAGCAGTGGCCAGTTCAAGTGCATAGAGAAAACTCCTAGCCACTTTTCTCAAGCAGCCAAGCTTCTCTGCATGTGCAGTATAATTAATGAGGGCAGCTCAAACACTCTGAAGATGCTGGACCTTTAAAGGTCATATTAATCAATTGTAGTGTAAGCACCTGGAAAATAGACCAGTAAAGACTCAGCTGACTTCGAGGAAGAAGTCAGCTAGGAAGAAACCAGTTGCTAAGAGGACTGAAGACATCATTGGGCCTCAGTAAATAGACAAGGAAGTCCCTAAACTCTACGGATCTTGCCTCAAAATGAGATGTCTCACAGACTCTTCTTACCAAGGAAAACGATATTACAGGGGCCTGCGAGGAACATAGAGAGAGGGAGAACGCAGGTCAAAGAGGCACTCATGTGAGTCTACTCACCTCCGGCGAGGGGAAATTAGATATGTTTCCATCTACTGGTGCCATCAGCAGCATGTCTTGTAGGATGTCCTTCATGTGCTCAGCCATCTTCTTCTGCTGCTCCAGGCTACAGTGATTCTCCAAGGAAATGATCACTGGATACGGTGAGGTCTATGGCAGGAGATCAACAACCAGCATCAGTTTGGCTATTTGCAATCCCTGGCAGCACAGTGGCACAAAACTGGCTCTGAGTTTTCAAATGGCATATTTACACTGGAAAGCAGTGTGTAAACTCCACAATATAGTAGAATTCAAAGGCATACTCCAACTTGGCTATTGCAATATTTTGGTAGCCATGTCTTACAGGTTCCCAGGCAAGGTGATCTAGATAAGGCACTGGCAAGAGACTCAGAAGACAAGGATTCAGTTCCCAACTCAGCAGCCTATGCACAAACTCCCAGTGTGAGCTCAGGAAAAATCCCTTATCCTCTCTGTGCCTTGGTTCCTCAGCTGTGACCATCTAGCAAGCATTAAGATACCAAAGAAGTGCCCACTTCCTTCACTGTGCAACCTCCTCGATATTTCCTTTCCCTGTGGGAATTCTGACTGTTTCCCCTGAACATCCAGAGAGATGGAGATTGGCTCCAATGTCAAGGAAAGTGAAGAAGAAAGTCTAAGTCCTAATGAGTCCAGGCAGACCAAACGTTTGACATAAAAGTTGCCAGTGCAGGACTACTATGTAAGACAGCCAAGTCTGACTGCTAATCTCAGCCTTTTAACCCTGACCTAGAGACGAGAGGGAGTATCTCATATCTGTGATTCAAACGCACCTACGTAAGGCCACGTCGTCTGATGAAGCCATGCTAAACGTGAACTGAACACCTAAGCAAATTCATCTGCCTGCGCTTCCCACTGCCTGCGTGCACTGTTCTCTAGTTATTGAGTATTGCTTTGACTGCAGAAGGGGACTGCATCCCACCATACTCAGTGCTGTACCTATGGATAATGCAAACACAATCAGTGCCGCAAACAGCTCCTCATCTAGAAAATAATCCTCAGTCGCTGATCAGGATACAAGTCAGGGGACAGATATTGCAGCCCAGTGAGGGACATCTCCTCCCAGTGAGAAATGCAGAGAGGCAGTCACAGTTTGATATTTTATTAGAGCAAAAAGAGAAGCTGGCTGTTCTCAGCCTTTTTCCTCCATCAATATTACAAAAGAAATATCCCAGCTCCATTGTCCTTACTTTGAAAGCATAGTTCTTGATGGCCTTTATGACATCACTGAAGAGGATCTTGGAGGTGAGCGTGTAGCCATGATAAATTATAGGCTCAGAGTTGGGGCCATCCCAGCAATCCAACTCCACGCAGCGGCAGCCTTTGGTCAGGGCTCTGGAAACAGAAAATGCATGCACGTGGGTCTTTCTTTGCCGACCTCCCTTCAGAATAGGACTCGACAGTTCAAGATATGCTGGAGGCTGAAGGGTAGCTTGGATAAGCACAGATTGAGCGCAGGAAGCAAAGAAAAGGAGGGGAGCTCATGAGAACTGATAAGCGAGATTAGCAGTGCACAAAGAGGAAAAAGATGGCTATCAAAGACCAAAAGGGTCTATAAAGCACCAGGCAACTGAAGAAGAGGAAGGCTGAGGAAGCTCTGAAATGGGAAGAATAGTTTGGAAAAGCCTGACGGGAAGTAAAGAGAGTAGATCAGAGAGTCCCTGAGAGGCTGTCACAGTCAGAGAGGAATGGATCACGCGTTTTCCTCCTGCAGATTTGAGAAGGAGTTTGCGAAGAATACTCAAAGCCGTGTCCAGTGACACAGTAATGTGAACTCTGCCGTCATTTCATGAGCACTGTGTGGCTAAATCCCTGTGTATCTCTTAGAAAGTTTGCCCAACGGGTCACATACCCTGACTCAGAAGCTCCTGACCACAAATATCAATCCTTCTCTTGGCTGATTCAGTGCTTTCCTGCCTTCAAACGCAGGCTCTATTCTATACATTTGTTAGCACGGGCCTCTGAAGCTGATGGTGCCACTTTTCTCTGCAGACTTTTGTCTCCAGTAGGCTGCATTTGTAATAATTCCCAACGTGCTTAAGGTCATCCATCCCCTATCAATGCTTCTGAGAGCCACTGATTTGGCCATAATGAAAACCAAGTTAATGTTTTTGCAAAATGTGTGCAAGCATCTAATGAGAGCAACTTACTGAGCTAAATACTATATGACACTCTCCAAGCTCAAGGAAGAGGTAGATAAAGAGCAGAGAGTGTAGGAGCCACCGGCTTGACAACAGGGACATTTTTGCTGTCTTACCAGTTCACAACCGAATCAAATTCTGCTAGTTGACAGAGGTCACCCCAACCTCCGTCCATTGCCCATTGGCATAACAATCACCGGTCAGGTTAGACCTGCCATTGCCCAGAGATAGCGTTGACCATGCTGTTTGGGATCATGCCTGCCCATCCTATAGTGTAGCACTGTATACTGAGATCTCGTCCTCCTTACCTGATATAGGCCTCTGTGCTGCTTGGCCCTCTCAGCTGGTCCTCCATTAGATAGGTGTTGTGTGAAGATGACACCAAGTAGTGATTCAGTGGGTGGGTCATGTCCTGGTAGACTTTACCGTGACTGGAGTTGAATATGTCCCCATCAGAAGACAGTAGGTACATCAGGAAACCGTCTTTGGTCATTGTCATTTGCTTCTTGGCTGTCAGATAAAGGCATAAATCAATAGTTCAAATCCAACATCCCAGTTCTGCAAGAGAAAGAGCTGTGTACCCTAAATGTGAAGGAATAAATAACTCTGTACACAAATATTTGCTGACTTCAGTGAGCTGCAGCTAAAGGCAGGATTTGGCCACAAGAATCAAAGTAAGCAATGGCGAAAGCTGTACCTCAGGAGGTGTTAGTACTTACCTCTACCTGACAATGCTTTTGGGACCCAAAGGAAACATCTTGCTTCATCCCACCCTCACAATTCACAGACATCCACCAAACCTATTATTATCTGTAAATAGCCCTAATCAAGTGAAATGAGATTTGCAAAGAGCAAAACCCAGATGAGCACAGTGGAGCTTGATAAGGAAGCGAACAGGTCCTCAGGCCAATCTCAAAATCATACTGACAAGATGTTGTCCCTTCTGGAGCTCAACTAGGGACAGATCAGACCCATCAAAATACAACAAAGAGGCCACAAAGTTGGGTCTCCTTGAACTTTTCATACTACAGTGTAGATACTCATTCATTTCCAAGCAGAGATCAATCATAGGGAAGCAGAGCTGGAAGGGCCTCAAGAGGTGATCTTGTTCATCCCCCTGCTCAAGGCAGGACCATCTCTGTCTAAAACAGCTCTGCATTTGTTCTTTTGAAAAGGAAGTCACTTGACAGCGTGCCTGAGAACCAATTTCAGTGTCTAACTCCTTCTAGGCACACAAGGGTGTTTTAAGTGTGCTCGGGTATGAAAATGTTGGGCTCGGCTTCCCTTTCTGGAAAATGGAAATGGTAACACACACCGTTCCCTTCAAAGTGCATTGAGATCCTCTGGTGTAAAGTGACACACAAGTGCTACATGCTACATAATGGTCATTAAACAATCTCCTCCCACTGGGGATTACAGTGCCCTGTAAAACACTGCACATCAATCGCTTGTCTGCTGCCTGATGCACAAAAGGAGACAAGAAATAATCAAACCTTTCCCCTAAACCCAACACTGCTGCTAACAGTCCCTTGCAACACTGGCCCTTGAGAGATGGCCACAACAATAGAAAGATACACCAGCCCATGGGAAGGAACAGCAGCAAAACAGTTCAGATGTCCCCAAAGCAAGCCAGGGGCTCCCCAGGCCCTCAAGTCCAATTCTCTGCACCTGAAGGTAGCTATTCATCCAAAAGGGTACACAGGATTATTCACATTGACCCTTTGTCACAGCCACAAAGATTTCTACTTAAAATAGCATCCACAGCTTTGTGGCTGTGCTGTGTGAGAAGGGTCAGCATGGGGATAGAAGGACATGTGTTGCAATGGCAGGGAACCAGTTAAGCTAATAGACATTTAGGAAGAGCACCACCTCCCAGCTACAGAGGAAGATGCAAAAGAGCAGACCTTGCCAGCAGAGGGGAAAAATTCCTTCTTCCCCGACACAAGCCCAGCAACTGGCTTGGCCCCAATCACATGAACTCAAGAGCAACCAATGATGCTAACTGACCTGCTTCACTGGGCTCATATCTCTCAATCAAGGACAGTGCAGTCTCAGGGCCAGCGTCTTCTTTCTGCTGCTCTTCTTGGAGAAACTCCACCAGGCGGTCACAAGACATGGGCTCTTCCTCACTGGTGTACTTTGAGAAAATCTTATCTATCTCCTTCCTCTCAGTCAAGATCTTGTAAAATGACTCTATCTCGTCATCTTCCAAGGCTTCTGTGTTAGTCTTGTCACACTGCTGTAAACGTAGAGAGGAGAAGAGGTGAAAACGTCCTTTCCTTATGACATATGTCAGCCGTAATCTGCGCCAGGGCTACAAATTGTGGAACACAAAATAATTGGAAACAGTTATTTGCTGCTTCATGAGAAGGACTTGATCATTGGGTCTCGCTGACCAAGCACAAGGCCATCTTCTACCATGGAAATGCCTACAAATATCATTATTTATTACCAGTATTATCATCACTGCCCCCACCCTGGAACCCCAGCCGTGGGCCAGGATGCCACTATTTTGCTAAAAATTGCAGAACAAACACAAGGTCCCTGTCCCATGCAGTCTCTGGCCAAAAAGGTCCCCTCCCCAGCCCTGAGTGTTACAACATGTACTTGGATGCCACTGGATCACCACTATCCACCTACATTTCAGGGGCTTGTATGTGCATAAAGCCACTTTCTATTCCACCAACAGGACATCTAAGTGAACGTAGATGCCTAAGAGTGATTCTATTCCATCTTCTTCAAGTCCCCAAAATCCACGAATGCAGCTACATTTGTGACACGCCATCATCTGACCCTTAAGAGTGACCCACACAAAAGCAGTGAGGAGGAGCAGGACCCACCCGCCTTCGGCAATTAACTTTTTATCAGGCCAAGAGCAGGGTGGAGCTGAATGGCACGTAGGTGCCTAAGTCCTCCTGTGCACCTAACAGCTGGAACAGCATCTCGCCCTCGTGCATAAATACGGTTTGATGCCGTTCCAGGTGCAAGGTGCCCTGTATACCATTAATTGCAGTTATAAGGAAAGCCTCATCCAAAACTGTTGTGCTTTTCCTGGCTTGGAAGTATCATGAGACCCTGAGCTCATGCCCTCTGAGGCGCCCATCCATCCACTTGCAGCAGCAGCAGAAGGATGAGTGGGAGTTTGTTTTCCTGACTGCTTTTACCATTCAGTAGCAGCTTGAAGAGGGGAAAAGCAGCGTGTGGAATTGCCCACTTCCATTTAGTCGAATTGCAGAGCCTAGAAATTATCCACTTGTCTTTATCTCATACAAGCAGAAGACTGGATTTCAGAAACACTAAAAACTCCATACCTGAGGATTTCCTGTTACCCCCATTAGCCCCCACTGCCTCTGCCAGCACACTCAGACTTGAGACAGTAGAGCCACAGACCCTAGAGATGTGCCTGGAGCCACTTCAGCAGCCCGTTTGCAGGGTGGCAGAGCTACCATGGGTTTTTTAAAAATTTTTAATGCATACTTTCTCCCAACTTGTACAGCTCTTTTACTTTCCAGAACCAACTTGGCATCTTCCTCCTCTGCATCACAGTGGGCAGCTGTAGAAGATGTTATTCCAGAAGGGAATCAGCCATTACACTCTGAAATCCTGACCTACTTTTGGCCAAGGACACCAGCTTACTGGCATTATCCATTATCTTGCATGATGCAGATAAATGTCTAATCCTCTTCTGCTTCCGCTAAGCTCCCCGACACAATGAGGAGGACAGAAACGTTCTCATACCGTGCCCCCGCTGTGATTTGTATGCACACTTTCCATTGGTTTAACTCCATTTCTTTCAGAGCCAACGTGAATTTGGCCATCTACTGACTTGGCTGCAAAACCACGCCAAAAATAAGTGGTTTTGCAGATCCCATGTCAACGGCATAGTCCTCAGGACATCTCAGGATGCTGAGAGTTCACCCTCCCTCAGGTTTCAGCCAAATGGTGCAAAATATGGGAGATGGTGACCTCAAGCCAGCTCGTTTCTCACTAGCTTGCAAATTCCCCTTACCTGAAAGATCTCCTTGGCATAGCTGTCATCGACTTGGATGTTGACTTCCTTCATGAAGTTCTTGAGCTCTTTAAAGCTCATCTTGTTGTCTTTGTTCTTATCAGCTTTCCGCAAGCAGGTGTGGATCCAGCTGCAAGTTGATGTAAGGAAATCCCTCCAAGTCAGCTCCTCCCTCATGTATCAGCCTTCCCGCATGAAAAAAGCATCTGACCTAAAGATTCTGGATCAAGTCCTCCGCTGATATAAAATGGCACATTGGCATGGCGACACAAGAGCTGTTGCCACCCAAGCAGCTTTTCACAGGCCCTTCCAAAACAAAAGCACAGTAAAATATAAAAGACCCAAGCAAAGGAGAGGTCTGGGGGTGTATGTGGGAGGTGGGGGAGGGATTCACCCTATTGACTTCATCTGATTCACTGAGAAGAACCTATATTTCCCTTGTACAAGAAAATGAGCATGGCCTTCAAAATGGTTACAAGATGACCAAAGAGTTGGTGAGATGGGAGGGAGTTCCCAGAAGGTGGTTTCCTGTGTGGGAGGTTGTTCATCTACTAGCTTTTTTTTGAAATGATAGATGTCCACATGCTTGGATTTAAGACAAAGATTCCCCACGGGAGCATTAATATCCATCTTATAAAAGCAATGCATTTCCTTCTACTGCATATTTTGAGAGATCTGTACTTATACTTCAGAAAACCTTCTTTGAAAGTCTATGACGGTGCTCTAAAAGACACCTTAAAAGGATCTCGTGGCGCCCCAGAATTGAGAATCACTGATGGAGGCTCTTCGGCCCAGATTCTCAAAGGTACTTAGGCATCTCATTCATATTAGGTGCTAACTCCCATCGACTTCTATGCAAATGAGACTCCTAAGCAGCCTGGAGGGTCTGGGATATTGTCCTGTTCAAATCCACTCTCTAATGTTTTTATTCCAGCACCGAAATAAAAAAAAAAGACTTTTTAAAAGCCTGTTGGTCACAGATTGCACAATGGAGAAAAGTGGATGCCTGAAATGCAGTGAGATCTGCGAGGTGATATGCAGGCAGTTTATAAAGAGCGGTGTAGCCAGGAAGTGGAGAAAAATTGTGGGATTGCATAGAAAGAGGCTGAGTAATGGAGGGAATGAACTCCAAAGGACTGGGAAGGGGAAGAGCGGTACGGCTAGGCCTGGACCTCCAGGGACTGCCACACAACAAACTAGCGACAGGACCAGGGGCAGAACTGATGACTCCCTGGGTCTTCTTCTACCTTCTCTGCAAGGGACATCACTTATTTCAGTCCCAAAGATAATTATATTTCACATCTATTAAAAGTCCCTTTATTCTTTTTGCAAACAATTATTTTCACAAATAAGCATGGATCTGAAAGGACTTATAAAAAGGGAAAATCACACAAAGTGGGAATAGCACAGCATTTGAAGTATCTGAAATATCTGCTTCTTTTGCCCCTCCTTTTGGGTCTTTGTTACCCATGGGGTTCTCCACGTGAGCCTTGGCAGACTGGAACGTGGTGCTTTCCGGTCCTGTGGTTATACTGAGACACCACGTCTCCTGTCTTTTGTTTATAGAGGAGTCTCTGGGGTTCCTGGAGCGACCAGGCTTCCACTGAAGCCAGGCCAGAGTGCTCAGAGGATCCTGATGGAGCCCACTGAGTTTGTTCAACCCAGAAATTTGTCACATGAAACTCCGGGGACGTGATTCCAAAAAGAGAAAAAAACTGTTCCAACACAAATCCTGGAGGGGAAAGCTGCTGACATTCACAGTTCAGATTAAGTTGTTTTCTACTCCATTGTGCAAAATATAGCAGGCGCTGAAGTCAACTGAATTTATGACTGCTTGCACAAGGACTTTATTGGGCACAACTCTATTTAAGGAAGGAACAAAAGCATCTTCAACTACTGGACCCTTTTCCTCTTTTGATTTCATACTGGTATAATGTGAAGGCTGTGCTCTGTGGCCAACTCAAGAACTGCCCAGGATGTAGAGGGAGGCCAAAGCTTCGATACAGTGACAAGGTCAAACAAGGTCTCAGAAATTCAGCATTTCCACTGGCAACTGGGAGAACCCTGCCCGCGACTGCTCAGTCGCCTAGTCAAGGCTGGTGCAGTCACCATGGAGAGCCATCAGAAAGCCCAGGCGACAGGTGAGCTAGGAAGAGTGTGCTCCAACCTCCATCTGACAAGTGACCCCGTAGCCGGCGTGGGAAGATTTGCTGCTTGCACATCGGCCTCTTCTCCCATGTCACTACCAAGCACCGCTGACGGGCTGACTTTGTCATGGCTCCTTTGATCTGTCAAGGTGTTGGACGACCATTACAGACCTGGAAGAGTCTTACAGACCTGGAAGAGTCCTCCTGAATTATGATGTCCAATCCCCTGTTATTGCAAGCAACTATGCCATACGTCAAGAACTTACCAAGCTTCATCTTCAATTGATTTAGTTGTTTTCCCTGCACTACCCCACAATCTCATGCTTCCCCTAGTTCCTTTAAATGGGGGATCAAATATTAGTAAATGTATTGAAGAGAACAACCCAGTACTAACAGGGGAATGGACACGGGACCCAACATGTCCTTCCTCTCTATCCACTCTTCCCTCTCTTTATCCCTATACATGGCAATCATTTCTTTTAAAGACATTTAAGATTTTAAACCATCACTGCCAGGCTTCTTCACTTCAGAAAGGACTAAATTTAAATGCCAGGCTTTAATTAAACATCATCAAACCTCAAATGAGAACTACGCTGTTCTGTAATGCCAGGTTAGGCTGACCAGAACTGTCCCAGATGGGAAGCCAGCAGTACACCATAATTACTCTTCCAGAAATACTGCTTCTCTACCCACCCTATTTAAATTGGATTTTCATGGGAACTTCAGCTGGTCCTTCCAAAAACAGGGAGGCACCTCTCTACACTGGAAATTACAAGCTCTGCCCCATACAAATGTTGTTGGTTTTTTCCTTTTCTTTATAATCATCTCCACTCTGACATGGAACTATTTCAGTGGTTTAAATTTGACATGCTCCATGGACAGCTTTTTGTAGCTGGGACACCCTCCAATTTTAACCAGAATCAAAATGGCCAGGCTGCTATCATTTCTGGTAGCTCTCCAACCCTGATGTAGTTTCTACTCATAAGGAGGCCAGTACAAGGCAACATTTTTTCCCGAGCCTTCGTGAAGGCCCCTTTTCCCCCAACAAGGCGCTCAAGAGACAGTGGTAACAAAAGGGTGGTCACAAAAAGGAGAAGATGTTGAAGTAGCAGTAGTAGTGAGAGTCTGGTTTATCTGAGATTGGAGAAGAGACTGGAGAAATGCTAGAGAAGTGGCTGAGCCAAGATAAGGAAGACACAATATGTGGTTTTGAGAACAGCTTGGGTGGAAATAGGGAGAAATAATGGCTGTATGTTGTGAGAGTTCAAGTAAAAGAAGATATTTTGGAGATTGAAAGCCCCCTCTCTATCTGGGATGACATTGTGTGATATCACACAGTTCAAGCATGTCTTGAGGTTTCCATCTGCCGTTGAGTCATGTGCTTTGGTCACTATTGAAGGAGGAACTCTAGTTTGCTATTCGTCAGCTCCACTGTGGCAATTCCTAATGAAAATCAAAAGGAGGCAAAGTAGGAGATAGTGAAGCTACCAGAGACTTGTGAAAGGAGGACACAGTATTAGGAACTAAAAGAAGATAGACCTGACAGACCCTACTTAGCTGAGAGACCACAAGAGGATTAAGGACCTTAGCAGTGCACAGAAGGGCAGTGGTCAGGGCAGTCCCTCGCTACCAAGGACTAATTGGATTAGGGAAGCCCTAATTTCTAATAAAGTATTTACTGAATGTTAGAAGCAGAGATAGAGGGAGATATCAAAAGGACACAAGGCAAGTGATATTGCACTGTGATGAGAAGACCCACTGTGATGAGACAGACCAGTTAACAGCGGGCACAGTGCCTTGTAACTGCAGGGATTGGGGCGATCAAGAAATGCACTGCTACATGCAGCAGCTATGAAGTAGGAAAAATAAAACCACTTCCCATAAAGATGAGATGCATCATTCACTCAACTGCTCTGGCTTTCCTCAGGGCTGGCCAAGCCAGTGACTTCAAGCAGAGGTGCACCTGCATGCCCCTGAGGACAGAATTGGGTTAAAGTGTTCAAAACCACGTTGTGACTTCCAAATGTCTTTGCCACCGAGACATTTTGTTGCACCTTGTTCTTTGCAACTACTTTGCTGTTCAACTACAACTACAGACTTCTCATCCAAGGTCTCTAACTATCCAGGAGAACACTTGCAGTGGATGCACATCTACATATCTACCTTGCCTTCTGCAAATTTACGGTAGTGTGAGTGATGTTGTAGCTGTGATGGTCCAGAAATTACGCAAGGCAAGAATTTATTAGGGTGCTTCACTTGCTGTGCCGGGCTTCCTATAATCAGAGACCTGAGGAAGAATGTCTTTACATTCAAAATCTTGTCTAACTTTATCTCAACTGCATAGTTGGTCCAATAAAAGAGATTACCCTTGTCCTTGCCTTCTGAAAACTTAACAGACACTTTAGGCAGGTAAACACCAAACTGCCCCCCTCCTGGACTATTTCCCCCACACAACCTCTAAATGCCCTCTAAAAGGCCTTCCAGGGTTAATTTTCAAACCAACTTTCTCCAGCTGTAATAAACATCAATCCAGGTCCTGTATTTCTACATGCTCAGCCAGTAAATAAGCAGCACTGGGACCATCCTCTCTTCTCTCTCTGTGGCACAAGTGTTTGTTTTTGAATGGCATCAGGGTTTGTGCTTGCAAAGAAATAATGCTGTAAGTGAGATGCCTCTTCAAGGGCTCACTAGATTATTTGTCTAATCAAGAGCAATATCATGAACTTCAAGAGCTGTCCCAACTTCAGAGAAGAGAGCATATGATGCCACACTTCATTGGACTTAACATCCCAGATTCCACTAAAGCACAGCCTTGGGGGACAGTGGGCATGGGAAGGGAGAACTGCAGCATGTTGGCCGGGTTGGAGCAGCCCCGGCTGGCCGGGGGTCCAGGGGTCAGCCTGCCAGCCCGGGGTGGCTTCGACCCAGCTCAAGGTGCTACAGAAGGGCTGGCTGGGACACGAGGGTGCTCCAGTGTGGGACTAACTGGCACTGCACTGAAGTACCCTTATGCCCCAACCAGCCCCGTCAGTGCCTACATGTGCATAGCAGGGCACTAAATAACGCCGCCGCAGGGTAGTATTTGTGTTTACAAGTACTAGCCTATGGTAGCATTTATTAGTTGACTACAGCCTAATAGGGCCGCACGTGTAGACACAGAGCTTTACTGTGGAGCTGATTAGGCAACTCGGCAGTAAACGTCTTGTGTAGATGCACCCAGTGACTCTCAGGTTTGGTTTTGATGCTGCCTCCCTTCCCCCTCTCTTTGTCTGCGCTGTGTCTATGCAGGTACAAACTTCTGAAAAGCAGAATTTGTTTGGGAATTCATTTGACTGAGCCAACAAATGGGACCGAGATGTTAGACAAGCTTTTGGGCACAAAATGCCCTTGCTTAGGTCCTTCCCACCCAAGGCAGGGCAAAATCTTGTCTGACATCTCTCCCAACTATGCAGTTGGTCCAATAAGAGATATTACCAGTCAGTTCTTGTTCCTTGCCCATTTCCTAGACCATCACGGCTACACTGAAACTCCTCCTTTATCTCTGACATGGAGCACTATTAATCAGTGAAACTCCGGTGATGTAAAACTGCTAGCGGAGAGGGGAGATTCTGATCCCTCAATCTGAGTTTCTGTAAAATCTCACAAACACTAAGAGGCTTTTCATTAATGGCCAAGACATGCCTGTCGTCGAGATCGCTGCACGGCTAACGAAACAACTCCCTGCCGAACCCAAAAAAGAATGACTGTTTTATCTCAAGTCCTGAATGAGGCAGTATTTTGTTTCCGGAGCTACGCAGAGCCTCAGTCCCCTCTCTCATTAGCCTAAATCCAAAGGGACTCCATTTGAGTCCCTGGCATTTACACAAAGGTAAAATCAGAGTGAGGAGACTCAGTGTCCAGCTTGTAGTGCAGAAACTGTGCAAGGGGGTCTTCGTCCTATCGTGTTACATGCTCCCATGGAGAGAGACAAGGGTGGCTTTGTTGTGACTGAGCAACCCAGTATTTTAAAAGGCAAAGGATACTGCTGGAGTTTCTGCTTCTGGTTCATGGAGCTGCTGTGGGTTATGATTTTCTTCAGGCCGGCGGTCCAGTGGTTGGCGTCGCTTTCTGAACTGGCGATGAGGTCCAGGTTTTTCCGCTGGTCTTTGAAGATGATAGAGAAACAGCGATTCTCCGGGACATCCTGGGCATACTTTTCCATCCCCTCTGTTTTGTGACCGGGCCTTACATCCCGAATATCTTCAATGGAGACTGTAGAAACAAAGAGGCGCCGGTTATCAGTGAGGGGTTAGTCGGTCTTATCTTTGCTCAGAGACTAACCAGTAGCTTTTTTTTTTTCCCTTTTCCTACAACCACTCCCTGCTATGTCTGGAGGATTTTCTTCCCCACCTCTAGTACAAAAGCAAGGTCAGTGGTGGGAACAGCAGTCTCAGGAAGGGAACCATCCCTTTTTTCTGCTGAATATCTACCCCTTTTTTAGCAAATAAATAGGACTCACACTGGAAGGTCTCATATTGCGAACACAGGACTGACTGTCAGGAGATTTGGGTTCAATTCCAAACTTTGCGGCTGGCTTGACCTCTGGCAGACAGGCCACCAAGACCAAGATTTAGAAATGTCAAACACTGCTCTGGGTCCTGATCTTCAGAGATCAGATGCAATTGGGAACATTATACTTGATCAGATGTCTCAGGCTGAAGAGCCAAAAAAGGCCCCTCAAATCAATGCTCCCTTTTGTGGCTCCAAGAAACCCAATAACGTGCACAAGCGCCCTCTCTGCTTTTGGTACGTCCTCTGTAAAGTGGAAAAAATAGAAACCCTTTCCCTGCTTTGGAAAGTGCCCTGAGACCTTCAGCTATTACACATAGCTAGACGTTCTCTATACGTAATGATCATTAAGTTCAGAAATTGGGAAAGAAATTGTGCACGTGGGAGGAAAATTAGGGTCCACGCACTCATTAGTTCAAGAAGAATAAAGCTAAAAAGCAGTCGGGCACATCGGATCAGCACAGCAGGGTCAGACACTGTCCTCATCATCACACACAAGCTACTCCAGTCTCAACTCTGAGGACGGATATGACTCCATGTCCCGCAGTTCAAATACAAACCACGCCTGAGCAAATATGGCCCAAGAAGCAGCTAAACTCATGCCAAAGAGTCCATATTCAAGCAAATCTAAACACACACAGATACAGAAGCACGTGGGGCTGGAAATCTCATATTAGGTTTCATAAAGCTCTAGAGCAGCAGTTCTGAACCGGGGGTACATGTACCCCCAGGGGGTACGTGAAGCCTCATCAGGGGGTACAGGAGTTATATTTCATACATTGTATAACACAGGTCGAAGAGACTAAAAAAAAAATTAATTTCCCATTGAAAGGGGGTACGTGAAGTCTCACTCTGAGACCAAGGGGTACGTCGACTGCAAAAGGTTCAGAACCACTGCTCTAGACTTAATTATCCAAGGCAGGGTCCAACAAAGCCTGCCCAGATCATTACAGGGACTGCATCCATCATATATTGAGCCTCTCTTTCCTTTCATGGAGCTCCCAGGTCACATACACACATCCGAAGGGATGAATGAAGGCGGATCTGACTGCCGAGAGACGCATCAGGCGCAGAAGGGTTCACACCAGCAGAATTCAATCATTAACTGAAATGGCAAAATTGCTGCTACTAACTGTGTCTCCCTTTGCTGTAGTGAGGTACGGAGAGTACCCGGTACCTCTGAAGAAAGAGTTGTGTGCTCCTGATGCAGTGAGGAAACACTGAGCAGTCACCATCCTGTGAAGCCTCACCTACAGGAGTAACCTCACATAAGAAATCCCACTGGCGTCCATGGGATCTGGGAGTACTTGGGAGTACTTTCAAAATTCAAGCCATTTGTTTAGGTGCCAAATTTCAGGAAGCGAATCTTGAAAAACTTCACATCTCTGTTTATTCCTCCTTAAAATGGCAAGAAAAATATTTCCAGGCATTGCACAGTGTTGTACTACTTAGAGATCCTTAGATGGAAAGTAGGATACAAGTGCAAAAAGTATTGCCATTAGTTAACCGGAGAGAGGGCAGGGTGGCACTTCAGAGCCTAACTGGTTTAGAGGGACATGCGCTTGCATAGGTGACAGCCCACTTCATCAGACACTATGAATGGAAAGGCAGAAAACTTTATATATAGCTAAAATTTTCTGCGCACACACATACAACACACACATGTATGTGTGTGTATGCATATAAATATGTATGCATATATAACCACATATATACAGAGAGAGAGAGGAAGAACGACCAGAGGAATGAGAAAACCGCCCTTTGGGATTTGCAGGCGTTCTGATTTAATTTTCGTTTGCTGTTTAAGGTAGGTACGATTTCACTTTATGTGCTGCGGTCATTCAAACCAAGCTGACTGCAAAAGCACCGTGCAGAATAAACCCAGCAAATGTGTAAGCTCTGTGCATGGTGTACGATTTTCAAAGATTCATGAGGGCTCATAAGCAGTTTATAGAGGTCCGTTTCTTCCTAGGTGACTGAGCTGCCAGAACAAACCCTGGAAAATTAGTCTCAAAGAAATCTGTGACTACCCAAAGCCAACAGAAGGGTTTGTTTTGAGTTTCAGCTCGTAGCTGTGGAGTCCAGACCGTTTCTGGGGTGCCTTGTTGAATTTGTTTCTATACTGCAGCGATTCTCCACCAGGGTGCCACGACAGCCTTTTAAGGGTGTTAGAGGTAAGGACCCACTTAAATTGTGGTCAAGCTAAACAATTTTTGCAGGTTGGTCGCAGCTTAAAAAGCAAATTCTGCAGATATTTCCCAGACGTGCTCCGCCAGCCCGGCCCCTCGGTGCTGATTAGCGGGGGGGCCCCAGCAGGAGGAGGAAGGACAAGGGGTGGCCGTCATCATCCCTGCTGCCCTTCATGCTACCCCTCCAGCTGGTGCCTTCCCCCCCGGTTGAGCTGCGAGGTTGGGCTGCAGTGGTAGCAAAGATCACTGGGGAGCCAGTATTTTTTTTTTGTTACTTTTTTTAAAGTTGATTTCACAGACAATCCCGGATTTCGCGGTTCA
>NW_005842056.1:1084914-1091418 GCF_000455745.1 Alligator sinensis
CAGCGGGATCATGACTTGAGCAGACCCCCAGCTACAGGGTGCTGTGCATTATTAGCACTGTTAGGTGTGCAAATACCTGCACATGATTCCCAAGATAACCCCAGAGATTTCCAATGGGAATCCAGCATGTCAAAGACATGCGGACCTGCTGTGGGCTTCCTGAGTTCTTTGCAACAGAAGAACTGCTCTAGTTTTCCATCATTAAAAAATTAGTGCAAGCTACCAGTGGTGTTTTCTGAAGGTGCCTTGAGTTTAAAACGATTGAACCACTGCTCTACAGCTGGAACAGCCCACCCGGAGAAGCGTGGTTCAGCTCCATCTGTGACCATTTACCTGCATCTCATCACCTGCTAAAAGGTCACGGCCTTCCTGAGAGGAGCGTTGCTGGATAACAGATTTCTGTTGGATTTGTGACTCTGAGACCTCATCTGTGGTCCTCATCCTCAAAGCAAGGAAATGAGACCTCATCCTCAAAGCAAGGGAATGGCTACTGTTAGGAAGCTGCAGGTTAGCAAATGAACTAATTAAGCAAGCAAACAAGAGAGGGTTTGTGGGCATGGGAACGGTAAATGATGGGCTAAGGATGGATGTCTTTTTTTTTTAAAGCTTTATATAGCTCCAAGAGTGCCCTGTATTCCTCTGTACAGACAGGAGCTCTGAAGGCAAAGAAAATGGTCTCTTTCCAAGTTGTATCTCTTTGGTGCCTTGGAAATTTGGGAGCCAGACTCAACGCAAATGCATTATCCACAGCAGTAAGCCTAGTGCCCAGGTAGAGCCAGGACTAACCCCAACTTCGCAAATACTGCATACAGTGACATGCAAAAACCAGCTAGCCAGAAGCAGGCATCAGAAAACCACTAAGGAAGAAGATAGAAGGACTCTTAGAATAGAGGAAACATGGATGGGAGACAGTGACCCATCTGCTCTACCCCGTGCAATCCCCTTGCAGGTTGAGTTGGTGCATGGGCGTCACTCCGAGCAGGATGGAGCCCAGAGAGTTTACACCGTGCTTCCTGGATGTTACTGTCTGCTGAAGAGGTGCTTTACATAAAACCCCAATCATGAATCACAACTAACAGAGGCTTGTGTAGCTCTGGCCTCTGGACACCAATTCAAACAGGCTAAATTCAGTTCAACGTTTCCAATGACCTGGAAATGCAACATACGCTCTGAAGCTACCATGTCAGTGATTGGTCATTATCCTCCTTAAATGAGATCTACCCACACTAACTTACCACCAGTGTGACTCCACTGAAATGCATGGAATTTCTCCTGATTCAAGGCAACTTAAACGACATGAAAAATAGGATCAATGCTTTAACCCGCCACTGAATTCCCCCAATCTGTCATGTGTGCCTTGCCTTTCCCTAGTCTTCTCTTTACTCAGCCCCTTTTTTCAGGCCAGAAATGCCAACACTAAACATTCACAGCTCAAGCATCAGGTTCACAAAAATCATCATGAGCTTGACCTTTAAATCATGGCAATCTAAAGCGACACTAATACAGTCTTGGGGCTTTCTTCATTACCCTGCAATTCAGTGATGCTTTAGGGAGCCTTAAAGTGTCACTTCCAAGCTTTTCCCTTCAACCCAGAACAACAAGAAACTGCTCTTCAACCAAAGAGGCTGGAGCTTTAAGATAAAGCTCCAATGATCACAAGAATTGGCCAGTGCCGCAGCACGGGCTTGCCACAGTTGAAGCAAGATCCTTCTCCTCTGTACGTGCAACTCACGCTTTCATAACTGGTTCCTCTGACTTCCCCTCTTAAGGGGTGCAATGAGTTTTTCAACACTGGAATTTGAACCACTTTCCAATCTTTTACTGAGGTTCCCACCACTCTCGCACAAGAAAGGTCCGTGAAAATCTCTGTCCCGAGAAAGACGAGAGAGATTCTGATGTAGCTAAGAAAACAAACCGAAACGGTGTAATTTGTTCAAGTCTTTCTATAAATCGTTAAACTGATCTTAATATCCCAGGCCACCTGGCTTTGCTATTTGTCCAGCACCCACCCCGATGATAACCAATAGTGATTTATGTTTACATAGCGTTCTCTAATTCTGTTTTATATGTATAACTAATCATGACTTGTATTGCAGAAACAACGAAAGGCTTCAGTCGGGTTTGGGGCTCAAGTGCGGGTAGAAGCACACCCTGTGAAAGACACTGGCAATCCCAAAGATTTTGGGTTCCAAACTAGAAGGACAAAAAGAGGAATCGTGGTGCCATGTTACAAACAGAAACGGATGCCTCCCCTAGAGAGAGATTTCCCCAGCCCAGGCCACATAGGAAATGTGGAAAAGAATGGGGTTTGAACTCAATCTTTTGCATTCTGTGTGAGCGGAGCACCCTGAGGCTGTGCACTGTTGGCGGTGGCGGGGAGGTGCTGCAGGGCACATGGGCTCTGGGCTGTTGCGGGGGTGGGGGGTTGCTGACCAGCTCAAGGGGGCATGTGGAGGGCTCCCATGCACACCCCACCATACCCACAAACTCTCCCCCACACAATCACACACCTCACAAACACTGCACCCACCCACACCCTGATCCACACCCCCTCACACCTTGGGGGAGTCCTGCTCACTGCTACACACACACCCCCCACCACACACACGTACCCACAAACCCCTTCCCCCTCCACACACTGCACAGCCCCCCCAGAAGCCCCATACCCACCCATACACACACACATGCATCTCCACAAACCCCCCATACCCACCCACCCACATCCACACATACCCCCACACACACCTCCATATCGCCCCACAAACCCCAGACCCACCCCTACATACCCGCCATGTGCTTCCGCACTGCCCTCAATATACAGAAGTAAGACCTCATTTTGAGCTATTATGCAATCATCTCCATATACACCATACAAACACACACAAATCAGGACAAAATATTTTTTTAAATAAAATGTAAACATGTTATTGTGGATGTTTGATTCTTTAGTATATAATTTGCTCTTTTTCTGGTTCCAAGCTGGCAAACCCCCTTCCCAGAAGGAATACTTCCACGGGGCAAGGAGAGGAACTTCTGGTGGCAAAGGTGATGCTGAGGGTGTGGGACTTCCAGTCCCGAGATGGTGTCCAGGGGGTGGGGCACCTGTCAAGGGACAGGATAACCCTTGCGGCCCTTGACAGCTTGCCAAAACTCATTAAGCGGCTCTCCACCTCAAATAATTGCCCGCCCCTGTATTAGAGGCACCCTGAAAAACAGATCATGGATGAATGGGGATCCCAGCAGAAGGAGGAACGGGTCCTCTGTCTGCTTGCAGGTTTTTGAACTTACTCTAAAGGGTCTGACTCTCCAAACCTGTAAAACCCACTGAGAGACAGAGAAGTAAAGTGATTTGCTATGATCCTACAGCAAGTCAGAGATGGGGGGAGAAACGCAGGCATCCCTAGGATCCAAACCTCCTGCTTGAAACACCAGGGAAAGTTCCCATCCTATAAACGAGCAACCAGTGCCATGCGCTCTTCAGCTATACTGATTTATTCTAATTCCCTCTTCATGGCCCAAGGAACCTTTTCCGCTTACTGCCAGGAAATGTAAATGAGAATTTTATCCGCACATAGCTGACCGCCATATTTGCATATAAAGCCGTATGTCAAGATAGAGATCAGTTTCTATCCAGCTGTCTTTCTACCCAAGCTCAGCAAGATCTGTCTGGCATGCTGTCAAGAATAGATAACAGACACTGTCTAATCACAGGGCTGCAGCGCCAGCTAGGACGCAGCAGTCAGACAGCGTATATTTGACAATGAACACGAACCACTGGGTACAACTAGTATTAATGCCGCTCTGTTTGTTCAACAGGGCAATTCAGTTGCTTTCAGCAGCCCCAGAGGTAATGGACAGCTCAGGGCTGAAAGCTGAAATGATCCTGATCTTTGCAACCAGCTGCTTTCCACACGCCGGCCTGTACTGCCAAAGCTTCATGGTATAAAGTGCTTTTTTTTCTGTGGGATCATTTTAGATTCAAGTGACTTCTACAGGAATCTTGAGCATTACCATTATGTATAATTCAAGATTTCTTTTCTATGTATAATGCAAGACCATACTCAGTGCCGTGGTTTCTGTTTAGCTTTCCACAGATTTACTTTTAAAGCCACAATAATTTGTTAGTGTGTGGCTAACCTCTGCCCCTGATACCCTGCTTCTGAATTTGGCCCTAGCACAAATGACATAGGAATGCTCCTACTGGGACAGACCAAAGGTCCATCCCGCCTGGTAACCTTAGGCCATCTCCCAGGGCCACAAATCTGCTTAACAGAGTGTCCTCCTGTGGAGAATGCATCGGCAGTTACGCTGATAGGAATAAATTAAATGCTTTGTTAGGAAAATGTTAAAATTAAAATGTTTACATGGTATGGTAGAGTCGTGAAAGAAACAGGACACTGCTCATGATAGCCACACAGGTGAGGGACAGAAATTAAATGTAAACCGGTATAAGTGATCGGAAACCAGTCTAAACCAGAAGTTCAGCGCACACCAGTTTCAAAGTGACGAAACCTGGTTTAAGATAGACCTGGATGGATGCAGCATCAGATTTAACCAGTTTCAGCTAGACCGGTCTATCGAACTTCTGTGCCAGATCCCCTCCTGACTCAAGTTAAGTCACAGTCCCCCAGCATCCCAAGATGCTTTGCGGCTTCCCCCTTACAGGGCGAGCAGCAGCAGTGGATTAAGATTGGGGCCCTGGGCAAAAATGAAATTGGAGGCGCCCCACCAGGCAAGGGTGGGCTCCCTCTGCACCCGCCGGGGGGCTGTGGTTGGGCCTGCCCGGCCTCCTCGGCATCCTGTCCCCTCCCGAGCAGTATTGGTGCAGACAGCGGGACTGGGGCTGGAGAGGGAAGAAAACCCCAGTGGCAACCGCCCCACTGGTGACTCTGGCTGGGTCGGGGGGAGCCGGGATGTGCGTAGCGGCCTCCATTCTCCCCTCCCCTCCCACTGCCATGGGCAGCTGGTAGGGGTGGGCTGGGGACAGTCTGTGCTGGCTGTCCATCACAGTGAGGGAGGCATGTGCCTAGCAGCCATCGGCTGTGCTTGGCCACCTTCAGTGGTGTCCGGCAAGCTGGGAAGTGTGCAGGAGCGCCTGCTGGCTTGGGCCAGTGCAGGCATCCCTGTGGCTCCCCCCCCGCCACTGATGGGAGAACATGTGTTCTGCTCCTTCCCGATTTATTCTTCGCAGCTTATAGAAACCTGCGAAAACTGGATCGATTCTGCCTCGGGCTTTGTGACTGTCTGTACTTAGCCACAAGGTACATAGTTGTGTGATGTTAAAGCACTCTTAATCATTTAGTTATTCATGCAATCTACCAAGTAATTAAGACATTTGCATGTGATGCTATGGTTATGAAACTGATAAGCTCCCATGCACAGGAACCACATTAGCATGTAGTTTGTAAAGCATTCCTAAGCACTGACTTTAGCGTGCACTTGATCTCAGCCGGAGAGGCATGTCTCCAACCACAGCAAGTGGCAGATGCTTTAGAGGAAGAGTATCAGAAATAAGGCATGTGCAGAGTGATCCATCCCCTCCTAGTTCCCCGCAACGAGTTACATCCCTGAATACTATGTTTAACAGCCCCTGCTGGGCCTATCTTCCATGAATTTGTCTAATTCTTTTTGAATCTGGTTATTCTGTTGGCTTTCAACAACCTCTTAGGGCAATGAGTTCCTCCAGTTAATATTGTTATTTAAAAAATGGCTTACTTTTGTTTTAAAGCTGCTGCCTGATAATTTCCTGACATATGTGACCTACCTGACTCCACATAGAGCCCTATTCCCCATGGCATGATACCTGTCAGCACACTGCCCGCAGAAAAACAGTCTGGGGCATGCAGTGATCTGGTTTAAAATGAAACAACTAACTGAACACCTGGCAGGTTTGTATGTGAAAGATCTTGTTCTGGGGTTTGAGCAGCTTTGACGAGAGCTATTCATATCCATCAGACTGCCAGTTTTGACAGCTGTCAGGAGCCTGACATAACATCCCCACAAGCATGCATTTTTTCAGCGACACAAAAATGTCCCGCGGTATGTCAGAAATTCCTAAGAAACTGTCCCTGCCAGTAAGTCATCCCAGTAGACCGGCGGTAGCTGGTATGCAGGTTGCTGGGACTGACTGATGGCATTGCATTATTAAATTCACAGTTTTCATTCCTTGGCTTATGAAGAGCATAGCTGGGATCCTGTGACATCTTTTCTCTTCTGCTGTCAGTACTTTTGGCTGGACTGATGCCCTGGAGACTCAAATCTTCCATCTCACCAAAAACATGATGCAGTGAAGTCAGTCACCCCCGCAAAAACATTTGAAAGGAATTGCTGGACGTCCTCTAGTAACTCAACACTGAAGGCAACAGTTCTCTGATAATATAGAAGCGTTTTCTTTATCTGGCTGGAAGTTGGAATCAGCAAATTTCTGACTGAATTCAAAATAAAATGCAGAAGTAAGCTGGCCGTGCCTGATATAATAGGCAGGACCTGCAGAACTCCTTCCTG
>NW_005842056.1:1091449-1131734 GCF_000455745.1 Alligator sinensis
ATGCTTTACATCCCTTGACAAATTAACCCTCACGCAGCCTCGGTTGTTAAGCACCTTCTCATAGTTCAGAAAAGACTGGCAGAGGTGTAGAGAGGCCAGTGTTTTATCAATACTAGGAAAGCTGTCCTGCTTCAAGTAAATCTGCTTAAAATTGATCCAGACGTCGATATAAGCAAATGCCGTGTCAGTTTATCTTGCCTCTGTCGGTCGCTTTCTAAATCGGCTCGATTAAAGAAATGTGCTGGAGCCGAGTGGGGAGAAAATTGCTTTAAAAAACAAAAATTCAAATCTGCAGCAAAGTTTTTCTCCAACAACACAAAAGTTTCAGCACTCAGACCATAGCTGAGGCACCTGCTCACCTCTGAGAGCCGTCGCGGTGCATCACGGTGGCTCTTGGGAGGCGCAGCTCTGCAGAGGTGTCCATCCCACAGTGGGAGATGGTGGCATGAGTTCCCCATGCTGGGGCATTTCTGAACCTGGCAACACTTTCCATTTCCAGGGTGTTCGGCTTTTTGATGGAAAGCCCTAAAATGGGATCAGCAGAATATTTTCAACCAGCCTCGCAGGATGCTTTGCTCGTGCAGGCTGAGCCTTACCGAATTAAGCTAACCTACTTCAAGCAGGGGGCTCAGACTGGCTGAAGTGAGCCCACACTGGGGATTCCCACTGGTTTAACACAATTAGTTTAAAAACCTGTTTTAATGAAACTAGTGCACTGTTTTAGTATACACAGACCTAGGTGATTTGGCCACGGTTAAACAACAAGAGCCAGCCATAAACTCGGAGCCTTGCTTTCACTTCTCCCTACTCCATTCATTTGTAGAGTGCTTTGAAGATAAGGGAAAAAGGTACAAAAAAAAGTGGAAGATAAAAAGGTGTCTGGTTATTTGCTGAGACACTTCCTCCCCGTCAACATCTGGAAGCGCTGGCACTGGAACGGAGCCTCTGTCGTATAAACCTTGGAGCTGCTATCTAAGGTTCAGCATAACCTCTCTCTGATTTCCCTGTCTAGGAAGACAAAGCCCAGAGACCATTCAATGAGTTATTTTTCTATTCCTTCCCATGCACAGGAGCCAGTGGGATACGATCAGCGGCCGACACAATACAGGTGCTGCGTTGTTGCTGAGCGGAGAGTTGCAAAATGCAGAGTGCCAGGCCTGCGGACCGGACCGCTGCAGTTAATGCAGCTCACAGGCGGCTCCTGGCTGACCTGGCTCCTTCCCAAGCGGACAAACAAAAAATCCCTGTGCTGTGTGTGGCGTGTGGGAGCCAGCTGGAGTTTTGTGGGGGCCTAGATAAACCAGCTTGACCCTTTTTCATGCCCCACCTCAAATGGAGCCAGACCTCGGCTGTGATAGGAAGGACGTGCGTTTCCTCTTTTCCCATCCTCTGGGTACAAAACCCAGGGTCAATTCAGAGGCCAGCCCCTTGATTTGTAGCCTGTATTCAAAAAGAGGAAAGGCACATCCTTCCTATCACAGCCGAGCGCAGCGCCTGTCCTGCCAGGTTCTCCCCTAAGGCAACCGGACCATGGCTCCGCATCCTCTGAATGGGCCAGCGGGGTAACCTGCTGCTGGGAACGATGGACCTCTCTAAGGACGGAGAGGGTGAGGCCGCCTGCTCTCTCCTCCTGCATCGTGGCTTCAGACCACTCCATGTGCTCGGCAGTTTTTCACAGCCAGCTTGCCTGCCCCAAGACAGCCCAGCCACAGCTCTACTGAGGTCAGGAAGCAAATGTGGCTAGTGTCAGGACATGTGGCAAGTGTCAGGACTGCCACACAGACCCAGTCTTTTCAACCCCTCCTCTCTGTTTTCCCTGTGCCCCAGACTTAATTCCCTGAATCACTGCCTTCAGCCTTGGACAGTTCTGATTGCTGCCGCAGAAATGAATCCAAGTGCAACGTGCAAAGTAATCAGTCCGGTCGGAAAGCAAATAAAGGTGGATCAGAGCGCCTGGCAATGAACACGGGGATGGGACCTGTGTTTTCAAAGCACCTGGAGCTGAGACAAGATTTTCAAAAGCGATGCACTTTAGGCAGCTCTGTCTGTGACCCGGTTTCACACTGCAACCTGGTCACAAATGTCACACGCATTGAAAATCTTTTGAAAACCGAGCCCTGCGGGGATCACTGAAACAGGGCAAAATAACAAAAAAAACCCCATGTCATCCTGTATTAGCTGCTACACACGGAGATAATGTCAGAGGAGTTCTGTAGTTAATGAAATGATAAGGACATTTGACTCCCAAGCTGGTATTTTCCATGCCCACTTAATTCCTAACTATTTTAAATGTATAAGTTGTGTTACAGTTGTATAAGTTGTATAAATGTATAAGTTGGGTTAGGTATAAAAAAAAGCTACAAGGCCTTTGATCAACAGCAAATATTAGGTTTGAAATCCAGTATCAATCTCAAGTTATCAGAGAGGCAGAGCAACTAGCCCCCTCCTCTCTGACGAGGCATTGGGAAGTACTGGTCTGGTTCCCAAAATGACCTGGGATTTCCAGTGTGACTCTGGGCAAGTCCCTCTGCCTCTCTTTTCACTTTGTAAAAAAGGTTAATATTAAAATTCCCTTTGCTGGTCTTGTCCATTTTAAGGTATCCGGAGCAAAGGCTGTCTCTTAGTAAGGGCTTATTGATACAAGGAAGTCACTACAGAGGGAGTGACTAGCTACTCTGCACAGAGTGCCTTTGTGGATCCTCTCAAGATACCGCGCGAGGTAGGTTACTCTGCATCAAAGTGCTCACACTTACTGTCCGCTGAGCCAGTGACCCGCACCGAGGAGGCATTATCTTAATATATAACAACACTGGTGAAGGTTCAGTTAATCCAGATCAGTGGTTCTCAACCTTTTAAGACTCAGGGCACCCTTCCATAACTTCTGGGAATTGAGAGGCACCCTATTTAAAAAAATTAATCTATTTATGATAGTGTTTGGCTCCTTGCAGAGGGGATGAGCAGTGGTGGGTGGAGGGGAGAGAGTGGCTGGGCACGCATGAGCCTGTGCGTATCTCTTCTCGCTGTGCATCACCCTTTGGAGGATCTCACGGCACCCAAATTGAAAAGCACTGATTGAGATAAGATAGCAGTGTGTTAGAATAACTTTTCTCCAGCTAAGATCCAATGGAGGTCACAAGCATTTGCCAGCTCTGTGTTGGTTTCTAATAACCATACAGCGCAGGGGCCCTGGAGGTAATCTTTGTTATCAGAAGAAAGTTTCGGCTAGGTACCTCCGAGAACAGCTGGGTTGGAGCATTAAAGAAGCTCAGTACAGATAACTGCAGTGACCCAGCCAAACACCGTTCTCCAACACACTTAAAAGCCCCGGATCCCAACTGAGTCTGGAAGGGGCATTCTCTCTGTTGCCTTGCTTTTCCTGTAGGAAGGTGATGCATTTCAAAACCCACACCTTTGTTTGTTTTGCAACTCAAAGTTATCCAGGCAAAGGCTTTCTGGGGTTACCTCCATTCTGGATTATAAACTTTATGAATGGGAGTTAACTGGAGAGCATGCGTTAGCTAGGGCTGTTGCTGGTGAATTAGAGTCACAAATACCTAATGACTGTCGGTGCCTACCCTGAGGAGTTTCCAGTATAAACAGGCTGGGTAGAAGGACAGAAAGGGAACCACTATGAACTGAAGCAGGACAAAGAGATAGGATAACTGGCCCAAGACCACACATGCAGGCAGTGGCAAAGGTAAGAAGTCTTCATCTCAGACCTTCACCACAAAATCACCATCCTCTCTGGAGCAAGGCTTCAGTGTGGCACCCTCTTACCCATGAGAGTAATCCTAGATGCTTCTATAGGAGTGAGAGCCACTGACTTGAGTAATAATGGAAAGGGGCAGGTCTTTTCATTAGCTTCAATTGTAAGAGTAAAATGTTACACAAAAACCATGGGCCACAGGAACTTGTCTTCCGATACCCTACAGAATTGCACCTGGGATTACTCTCTTCACCTCCAGTCTTTATAATATAAACCTAAGCAGAAAAACCGTACCAGAGGAAGGCAAGGCTGGCTAAGAGGACAAAGAGAAACACAAATATCCACTTAACCTGCCCCCCATCCCCGATGCATGCGTGCATGCACAGACACATGCACACACATAACTATCGCAGTGATTGTCCTCCTTTTCCCTCTTTCCTTAGCAAGAGTTTGTCACCAGATCTCAGGTGGGCTTTGTGCTGAAGTGCTGTGACTAGGTAAAGGGTATCCAGGTTGTAGCCATATTGGTCTAGAGGAAAAGGCAATCAGGACTCGTAGTAGAGATGTCTTTTATTAGACCAACAAGATTTTTTCAAATCAAAAAATTAAAGAACTTTTTTTGCAAAATCTTGTTGGTTTAATAAAAGAGATCATCTCTACTACGAGACTTGAGTGACTAGGTAAAGGCCTGACTAGTCTACAATCCAATAGCTTCAGGCACTGCCCACTTTCCCCACTACTGTCTTGGTAGCCAGGACTTCTCTCTGCTCCCCATGGCAGAAGTTGTGGGGGTCGCTTTGGAAGTCATCTCCCCTTGCACCTAGGAAGGGACCTGGCAGATGGCAGGCTGGCGTACAACCATGCCACACTTTGATCTAGTCTCTTCCTTTTAGGATCAGCGCTGGGGAGAGTAATTTATTAGCAGTGACTGATCACTTCGCCTGCAGGCTCTTTGGGGCAGGGAAATGGGTTTTGCTGCAGCTGCAGTGTTGGATGCTGGTCCTGTGCGCACCGCTGCAGTGTAATAATGGGGGCTGGGTTTTCTTTGCATTTGTTTGATGAGAATTGTCATCTTCGGACTTTGTACCTCTGATGACAATGGGCAGGTTTCAAGTTTCTAAATAAATGATAAGATCAAACCTTGCCTGTTTGAAGCCAGAGGAAGAAGCAGTGCCCCCCGACTTGCTCCTTTCCCACCCCCACAACCTTCCTCCCACCTGCCTTGCTTCCTTGGTTTTTCCCCTTTGATCTCCACATTTCATTGAAGCCAAGCCAGGGTGTTGCTCTGCTTTCCCATGGGAACAGGCCAGTTCTCCAAGCTGCAACAAAAGGGACCGCAGCCCTGCTCTGCTGGACTTTCCCCTGGGTGTTTGTATCCTTATATAAACCCAGAGGAGTCTAAGCCTCCCCTCACCAGCCCAGGCTTTTGATTGCTCAGTGTCGCTGGGAGGGCGGCATGCGGATGTCATACTAGGACAGGGGCATCACAACTCCCTGTCGTGGGATTACAGGAAAAGGAGGTTCGAGGGATTCATTCCCCCTGCCTCGGCCCCTAATCACCATTTGGGTAGCAACAGCAAGTGCCCACAGAGGACCGGGGTGAATTCCTTCATTAGCTTCCTCCCCATGAGCTTAAGGTGGAGCAAGTAGCAGAAAGAGTAGTGCTTGCTTGCAGACCTCGGGAGCCAGCCTGGCTTGTGCCATGACCTGCACGGCCCTCAGCCCTGCCTAAGTTATACCAAGACCATTTCAGCCACCCTAGAAGTGCCCCTGAAGCCATCAGGGGACCCAGCACATAGACCCCTTATATACAGTGCTTCCCGCTGTCCTTTCCAGGCTCCTTCCCCTCGAGACCCAATATCCTCAACCCCTCACCTCTCCAGACACCATGCTACTGGACAATGGGCACTTACAGAGCTGGGACTCTGGAGACCTCAGCATCTTCCTGGATTCCTGCCAGATGGTTTTGCAGTCTTCCTGGAGCTTGTAAAACCTTTCCTTTCTCCAAGAGCTCGACTTCACTTTCAGCAGCTGGCTGCCCTTCAGGAGAAACTTCAGGTCGTTGTCATCTTGCAGGCCTGTGCAGAAAGGTATAGCAGTGTTAATGGGCCAATGAATGTATGTGTACATTGTATTTTTTATCAAGCACGCACAGAAATGGAGCTGGCTCCGGGGTGGAAAGCAGAGGGCGACTAGCACAAATTAGAGAAAAGGGGAAAACTAGATAACACTGAGGCATACTCCCATCCCTTACCAAAAAAACCCCCCAAAAAACCCAAAAACAAAACTATGGGGCATGATTCATTGTATTTTAATTCCTTAAACTGCAGCTTCCCATGCAGTTAACACGTGAGACTTAGCAGGTCCCATGGCACAAGTCAGACTGGATTATCTTCTTCATAAGAGCTGTGCTAATGCCGTTCAGTTATTTTTAAAAATCCAGTGATTAGGATCTAATCCGAGGAAATAAGACCCATCAGCGGTGCAGCAGAGGAAAGGGGATGCTGCAGTTCAGGCACTGAAATGGGACCCTGGAGATGTCAGGCCCTCCTCTGCTACATATTTTCCATTGACCTTGGGCAAATCAGCTAATGTCTCTGGGCCTGAGCTCCCTATCTGTAGAATGGGGATAATAGCACTGTCCTCCCCTACTGGAGGATTGCGAGGATGAAAACAATAAAGATAATGCCATATGCAAATGCGGTGGTAATAGAAGAGCCATATAAGCATCTAGAATAGATTCTCTCTTGCTCTTTGCTGTGTATTTAACACAAGGGGACCTCATCCTGTGGAGTGGTGACGAAAGGAAGAGCTGAGCTACGGAGTCACTATTGCAGCCCCAAAGGATCAACGTTCATGAGCTGGATCCCCAAATGTTAATAGTCGTTTGAACCAGTGGCTCCAGAGGTGACAGGTGTTCTTAGTCTAGGCCCCAATATTTATAAGCATTTAGGTACCAAAAGAGGCAGTCAGTTGCCTAATGCAAAGTTCAAAATTGAGGGTTGAGCCCCTCAGCAGTTTTGAAAGGCCCACTAGGCAGCTATCTGCACCTTTGGGCACGTGACAAATCTGTCACCTGATGTTTAGATCAACACAAGTTAATCCTTTAGGGAAAACTATGATGGAAGATAATGAATGAAGTTGGTGGGCACAGGGCGGGAAGGGGACAGGAACAGGAGGTGATGACAACATGCCAGGTATTGAGCCATTGCACATATCAGTGTAAAGACACCAGGCACATTCACAGCTAGACACCACTTCATTCCCTGGCACTACCTAAGTGGGTCTGTATTGACTGGAATTTTTGCTAACATTGTCCCGATTAAGCAGCAATCGTTACCATGTACAGGTCTCTGGGACACTTCCTAATAGTGAGTACAATGCAGTGCAATGAAAGAGATAGTGGAAAAGAATAGCTCGTGGCCATTCCAGGGAGGTGATTCAAACCAGGTACAAGGAATTCGAGCTGTCTGGGCTTTGTAATAGTAATTGCATTGTTGTGCAGAATTCCTCAGCACCGCTGACTTCATGCCTTAGAGGTACAGCTCTCGTCTGGGAAGAGTCTTGTCACAAGCCATGCCAATGCCATTTCAGGCCTGCGAACAATCACAGCTAAGTAAACTATTTGCCTGTAGCCCAAGCACTGAAAACCTGCTGTGGCACATCAGCAGCACCCTTCCCCACACCCAACAAGTCACACAGGAAACCAAATTAGGCCTTGCCAGGACTGAAGCCAGTCAACATCCTCTTTTGAGCTGGAAAGTGTTTTCAAGCCGCAGTTCATGCAGGCAGGGGTGAAGGAAAGAAAAGCTGATCAACAGTCATCGAATCATACAAAATGAGGGGTGGAAGGGACCTCAGGAGGTCCCATCTAATCCAACCCCCTGCTCACAGCAGGACCAGCCCCAACTAGATCATCCCGGCCAAGGCTTTGTCTAGCTGGGTCTTAAAAACCTCCAAGGATGGAGATTGCCATAATGTGTTCCAGTCAGTGTTGCCAACCCCAAACGTTCGAGCTTCAAAAGCCAGGCTCCCAAACTGGAGGGCAGGTGTGTTAGAGCAGGGCCAGGGGACAGACCTGCAATGCAGCATGGTTGCAAGCTTTGGCAGAGGCAGCTGAACTGCACTGTGGTTGATCAGACTAAAGGTAACACTGTGAGCTGCCAAGCACAGCCTGAAGTCTCCATAATTAACAGGGATATGGAATTGCTATAGCATCGTCCCAGTGAGGATCCTGCAGCCCTTTACAAGCGTTTGCCATTCACCCTCGCGGCGCTCTGTGAAATGGGGGAGCCCCATCGGTCTCACTTCTTACACACAGACACTGAGACCTGGAGCGGTGAACGTACAGCTCCCTCAAGGAGGTTACAGGGAAGGGGGGATGCAGGCCTGATGCACCCCTCTTCCCTAGCCTTGATCCCAATACACCATTGCTCGGGGATCTCCTGCAGAGCATGTACAGGGACAGGTTCCTCGCTCAGCCACAACTGCTTGCTCAGCTGTCTCCAGGGCTTTCTTATCAGCACATGCAGCTCAGCACAGGCTTTCCTTCGAAGAAGCCAAGAAGTTGGCCTGGGCCATGAGACTGGCTAAGGAGTCAAAGGCGAGGGCTCACGCAGGAAGGGAAGGAAGGAGATGGACACTCTCACAAGGTTATCAAGGTCTCTCTCTCTTTCCTTAGGGATAACTCAGGTGTATCCATAGTCACATACATCTCTGGGCTTTAAAAGGATCTAAGTCCCTTTGGCAATCAGGATGCATAGTAGAGATGGTATCTTTTATTAGATGGCATCTAAGTCCCTTTGGATACTTATGACTTGCTCACTCTTCTCTGGTAAAAGGCTACTATTGCCCATCTTCTGTTTAATAGTGATTTGCGTGTTTGCTTGGGGTGTAACCATCCTCTTCAGCCCAGGGAGACTCAAATCCACATCACCTTCCTCCCAGAACAGTACCTTCACCACCAGGATAAAGGTCAGGCTGAGTTGCAGCCAGAGACGAGGAGAGAGATAAAAGAAGCAAGCAAGAGGGAGGCTGCCTGAATCCTAGTGGTGCAGGCGCTCCTTTGGGAGGGGGAGGCGTGGGTCCCAGTGCCTGCTGTCCACATAACTTATGACTCTGATGCAAAATGCATAAGCAGCCCTGGAAGCCAGGATCAGTACCCAGGGCTCTCTCTTCTCTGGGAAATGCCCCATCACAAGGTGACAGTCATGCTCCTCTCTGATTACTCTCCACCCCATGACGCTTGCAGTGCTTTCTGCACAGTGGCACAGCTCTGAAAGGAAGAATAGGTAGCAGCTCCATGGGAGGGTCTAGGATTTTTAAAAGGGGGGTGCAGGGCAGTGCATCATCAAATATAACACAGCACACATTTTCCTCCAGGTAAACTAGAAGCTTTACTAAATCAGCTAGGGGTCTAGGGCTGTATTATTCAGCAAAAACAAATAAAACTTTACTGGGCTGTGCATTCACTTGCTATCTCATAGTATGTATAAAAAACAATCAACAGATGTTGTTTCACTAGTCCTGTTTTCATTAGAAATCAATGTACATCGCCTTCAGATTCATAACACAAAATCCAGCCTTCTTGAGCATCTTGACGGTGCATTCAGTGCTTCACACTCGAGTTAATGCTCACCTGTGTTATTTCCACACCTGAGTTAATGTTTCTAGCTAAAGTTAAAATCAGTCTGCAGGCTGTGAAACAGGAGATGCATTACCAAGAGCAGCTAAGAGACAGAAGAACAAAGGATAACTTGGTTCGTGGAGCCATTAAAGACCATTAGAAAGGAGAGAAGATCATTAACACCCGTGAATCAGGTAGATTATAATGAGCCCTGAAGTCAACTGACTCCCTCGCTGCTGCCTGAACAGAAATGCTGCTGTCATTGCCAGTCAGTTGGTTTTAAACTTTGGATGTAGCAGGAATCAAACCCTCCCTGGATCCTCCACTGAGGAGGTAACCAGTAGATATTCAGGTATTTACGGGATCTCAGGTACCCAAGCAATTAGAGAGAGCTTTTGTGGATCACACACAAGGTACCTACATCCTTTTTTGGATGTGACACTTAGCCTTTTTTCTCCCCTTCCAAAATGGGGATAAGAGCACGTCCCTCTGGCATGCATGCTCCTCTGGCAATAAGGCCCAGATAAGTACCACCGATAGCTAGGGATGCTCATGGGATCACGTCCTGGGGTGTTTATGGGAATTGCTTTCCAAATAACTCTTTTCCTAGCAGGCTCCTAATCTCATGCTTTATTTTCCCACCAATCCCTACTGTTTTCTTTTTCTTTTTTTTGTCTGATACCCCTTTTGATCAACAGGATTTGCTCTGCACAGTTACTTTCTGCAACAGGAAGCCGGTTGTGGAAAAACGTCCTATAGCTGTAGAAGATTTTTGCTAGAGGAAGCGAGTTATATAACAGATCTGCTTATAACCCATGTTGTGTAAAGATCTGCAAATATCACGGAGTAACCTAAAGACACTTCTTGCCAAGTCATGTGATGATACCGGACTTCAAGCAACGCAAGTGCACTGAGGCATATTTCCACATACAATCCTAACCCTCTGCAAATCAGTTTGGAAAAGACAATGAGCAGCCCTAGCAAAGACTAAATACATTTTAAAGCAAAGATGATAATATGTTCGTTTATTTGTAATAAGTTCCTAAAATATGTTTTCAAAGTACAGTTAATACCCCCCCGCACCCCATGTCCAAAACACACACCAACCATGTTTTTTACCAAGGGGCGATTTCATGTTCTTGGTTTTGAATGATGTTTGTCTTGTTCAGTGGTAGCACAAAGAGCATTACAGAGCTGATGAACTATCAAAAGCAAATAATGGCCCTGACCTGGAAAGATTAGAGACATCACAAATACCAGCCCTGCTACCCCAGTGCAATCACAGTGCCAGGCTTGCAGCAACTATCTCGGGAGCAGCATTGAAATATCACCTTGTTTGCAACCCAAAACATAAATTCATTCACGGGGACACCAGACATGTCTCTATTGTCTACAGACACGCTGACAATCAACCAAAACCAAATCAACCAAACCATTGAGCATCAACCAAAAAAACCTTGTCTGAGCGCTTAACACTGTCCACATACAAACCTCTCTCCCTCCCCACTCATGTTTAGGATCTGGTCTGGGGTCAGCTGAAAAAAGAAAACATAGCTTTTGGGTAAAACATGAAGCCACCCTGTAGAAAAATGAAATTCCTCACACCTCAACCTGTCCTCTTCTGCCTGCTAATAAATAAGTTAAAAAAACCCCAATGTGGACAAATGTATCTTTGATGTAAACCCACTGGGCAGCAACCAAGGATCAGTGAATAGCCAGATACAGAGATTAGGAAACTCTCTCTGGATTTCCTGTCTTGTTTAACCAGTTGAATTCAGACCCTTTAATGTTACTTGAGCAATCATAATATTAATAATCCACAGTGCTGAAACCAGACTGGAAGGCATGCTGTTCCCATGGACAGCTCAGTAATATTTCTATGTGAGGGCGACATCTGATTTGGAAACAAACCCTCTTCTCCAAAAGACCCGGGCCTGAAAGTAGACATCTATCACATCTGGAACATGGTTACAAAAAACAAAACCTCAGAGGTTTAAATACAGCTTTGGGGCTTGCTCGAAGCGGGTAGAGACAAGCGTTTCTGCCGCTACTGCGAATGAAGGGACCCCCAACACGCGGGCTGCCAGAACCCAGCGGTGCCAGGGACTCGGCTCTGCCCCGTCCCTTACCCAGCCTGATGCCATTCAGCGTTGCCACTCGATTGCTCTGCTCCTGTAAGTAGTGTTCTTGGGATTTGCTGTACTTGGGCTGTCTCCGGATGCAGTTCATGGTCCAGCCTGCGTTGCAGAGCGAGCCACTGCCTGAAAGGAGCCTTCTGGCGTCCCCTACTCATCCAAGATCTCCCGATGGACTTGTTGTTAAACAATGTCCCAAGGACTGGACGTGACAGCAACCGGAGAGGGAGGAGGCGGAGGGAAGGCATGGAAGGGGCTGGCCGTGGGCGTGACACTGGGAAGTCTCTCCTCCCGGCTGCCTCAGCTGCAGCATTGCCTAGATTAGACTACGCAGGGAAGCCTGCCAGCAGCTTCCAGGGTAGGGAAGGGCAAAGTTTCTCAGCAATTCAATTTTTAATGGCTTCTATGTCACTTCATGGGAAAAAGGGGTTCCCAGCCATCTCTCCTACCTCCTTTCCAATGCTCAGGCTTGCCCGGCTTAGCCTTATCACAAATGCACTGGATGCAAAGTTCAGCATGTTACAACCACCCTTTTTTGTACAGCTCTGCTTGCTGCCGCCAGCTGCTAGCAGCTAGCAGCCCCTGTGGGTGAAGAGGAGCCAAGGCGCTGAATAAGCCTGCACGCTGATGTGTGCATAGCATTTATTATTGGCCGACAGCGCCCATGCCAGTGGGACTCTGCCGATGGAGGTTCAGCTCCCACCTCTGCCCCAGGCCACTCAGTCCATATGTTCCCTGCCTGGAAACTCGAAATAATAATATGTGTCTGCTCTCAGTCTTGGTCTCTCTTGCCTGTCTCACCAGTGAGCCCTTTGGAAGAAGGCAAGATAGAAATGCATCTTATAGACTAATTCAGCAGTTGCCAATCTGTGGTATGGGTACCACCAGTGGTACGCAGACAACCTGTCAGTGGTGCGCGTTAACAGATTTATCATAATTTCTTTAGATGACAAAAATTGACTGGTGGTACTTAAGGTTGAATTGAAAAATCTGCTGGTGGTACCTAAGGTTGCATCGTTTTAAATTGGTGGTGCGCAATCGGTCAGAGTTTGGGAGCCGCTGGACTAACTGCATCTCCAGCAGTGTACCGACCGGGGAGTGGTAGGGGGCCATAACCCCCGGGTGCAGGGCTGGCCCTCTCCCCCTGGGTCTGCAACTGGAGGCTGGGAGACCCCCCTCCAGTCTGGGACCCCACCCCCCCTGCAACTGGGGAGGGGGTGCAAATGTAAGCATTGGCCCCCGCGCGCCGGAGACCCTCGGTATAGCCCTGTGAATCTCTATAAGGTGCAGCTCCACCCTGCCTTCTGCCGAACTGCTTTTCCCTTTGGCAGAGGGACTGTAGCTTTCTAAGGGCTTTTCAACCTAGCACAATGGGGTCTGGTTTTCTTCCCACGCTACTGTATCGTAAGCAAGAAGACAAGCGGGCACAGAGCAGCATCTTGCTCTTGTCAGACCGTGGGATTTTGGGGGCTACCTTAGCGGTGAAGTCTCGGCTGCATTAGCCTCATCCTCTTTTCCTGTGCTGTGGAAGCAACAACCATAACCAGGGTCTTCTCCCCGGTTTTGGTCTTTCCACAATAAGTCAGTTTTTGTGTTTACGAACCCCAAACTCCCAAGTTGCTGAGAAATAAGTTTCTCTAGCTTATGGGGAGAGGAGACTGGAGGGAGAGGGGGAGCAGGCAGCAGGGACTGCTTTAATTAGACACTGGTTTAGAATAGTCTGATGGTAAAAAAAAAAATACCCATTGAAAATCATATATGAAAGGGATGTGTTACCCTTTACAGGACAAAACACTAACAAGCCATGATTTAGCAAGGTCAGGATGCCCAGTTCTCAGTGCTCTCCACTCACTCAAATAAAAACCTGCTTAAGAGTGACAGCGTGGCAATCAAGATCAGGCCCCGTGGTGCTTTGGTGCTGTTCAAAACAGAGGGAGGCAAGATTGAAGGGAGAGTAAATCAGCCACACAGAAAATGCCACTTAAGACGCGGCACAGCTCGTCAGGGGCAGGGCGAGTACCTGTCCTACCGAACCCCACTGCCTCTCCGTGGGGTGCACTGAAATAGCGCAGACTGCACTTATCCCACCAGTTGTCACCGTTCAATTTGGAGAAGCTGGTGATGTGTGGGCTTTGCAGGCTTCTTTGCCAGGCTGCTCCCTGAAAAGCAAGTCAGGCATGGGAGACACTGTGAAGCAGGGGCAGGCAATTATTTCGGGTGGAGGGCCACTTACTTAGTTTTGACAAGCCATCGAAGGCTGCATGACAGGCAGCCAGGGGCAGATAAATATTAATTTTCTAAATATATTAGGGGCCACCACAGGCCAGATAAAATGGCCTGGCAGGCCGCATCTGGCCCGCGGGCTGCATTTTGCCCACCCCTGCATGAAGTCTGCTGCAGAGAGATGCAGCAAGGCTCTGGCAAAAGCCTGTTAACCACAGCCAGCATATACCCAATGGCCTTGGCGTGGCACAGTATGTGAGAGGTTAGGCAGGGTGCCATGTCACCGCTTCAGCATTTTTCTAAATTAAATGCAAAAGCCTCCACTTTTTCAAACTCAGTCTCCTCTCCACTTCTCACCCTTCTCTACTGCTGCTGGGCCCTGCACAAAAGTCAGCACTCGCACTTTGGCATAAAGAATCTCGGTCCTTTGGTCAGCACAAGGGTACGATCAGGATCATTTGGCACCGAGGTCTGCTCTCATCCATGTGGAGCTAGAGGATGAAGGAGGACCCCGACCCGTCTTGGATTGCAGTAAACAGGACCTGCTCATATTTGCTTGGCCCATGTGATTGTAAACTGCAGCTAAGTAAAGAGAGGAGAAGGAAAATGCTTCCTCTCACTAGGAAGTCATTGACCATTACAGTCAGGGCGTAGGTAGATTTCAGGAGGAAATCTCCAACTTGTAAATAAAGCACTGGTCTTCTGATCCTTTTACAGACATGTAAGAGCCTGATCATGCAGTCTTTACTTAGGCAAGTCTCCCATTAGCAGTTATGTAATCCAGGGAGCAATCCTGCATTGGCCAGTAGATGGCCTGGATGATCTAATAAATCATGTGGTGATGACACAATATGAATTATACTCGTAATTTAAACACATCAGTTGCATTAAACAGGAAAGGCCCCATAAGCTGTGCTCCTCTTGGCAAGGCTGGCGATTTGCAGCTGGTCTCACCCCCCACAGGCCCCATTTTGAAGTACGTGGAACATATCTGCTTAACTTTGGGTACGTCTACACATGCACATTTACTGTGTAGTAACTGGCATTTTAGAGCAGTACGGGCACACGTCTGCACGCGCATGCCTGTGCTGCACAGTAAATACGGCGCCTTCGCCGACTTAAGCATAAATGTGATACTTGCATCATGCAGGTATCAAATTTATGCCTGATTAGTTACTGTGCAGTAACGCATGTGTAGATGACTAACTGCACAGTAACATTGTGCGTGTGGACTGAGTTGAGATTAACTATAGCAGGAATAGGCCGATGTCCACATGTATAGGTGTTAAAGCGCATTAACACTGTGTATGGACTGACTTGGGACGAACTTTAGTCTGAATTCAGGCCACACAAAGCATTAATACACTTTAACACCTGCACATATAGACGCTGGCCTATTCCTGCCAACTGTGCAGTAACTTACTGCGCAGTAAATTTAAGCCAGCATAAATGCATGTGTAGACACTCCCTTTCTTACCTAACTCTTTTTAAATAGGGCAGGTAGCTGGACTGCTAACAACCGCTCATCCTATTGTAGATCTTCCAGGCTGTTTCAGGTAAAGCGCTATCCCCTCTGTGCTGAAGTGTGCACAAACTTTCCAGAGCGGTATGGGACATTTAGAGCAGGCAGATCTCCAGAACAGCAGTGTTTAAAGCTATGCTTTGCTTTGGGGCTTTGGAGACAGGAAACTCTGTTTTGTTTTAAAACAAAGGTAAAGGTCGTGGGTGAGAAAGCCCTGCTTTGGGAAACAACAGATTTGATTTCCTTATGGCAGGGGGAGGGGAGAAGAGTGCAGGGAGCAGGAGTCATAAAAAGTGATGTAATATTTTCTAATGGATGCATAAATCTTCTGGGGGTTAAGCAAGACATTACAAGTTGCATGCTATTACCTAATGACACTGCATGTTACATGATACCATGCCACGTTCCAGAGGTTCCACTGCTGGGCAGAAGGAAATGATTCCCTTACCCTTACTCACACTGTGTAAGGCACCCGATATAATCCTGTAAACATTCAAACATGCAACTTTACCCCTATGAGCAGTCTCATTGAAACTAGTGGGACTAGTCATGTGAGTAAAGCTAGTCATGTATGCAAATGTTTCCAGCCCTGGCACCTTACAAAGTGACCCACTGATTTCAATGAGTTTATTACAGGTAATAATCAGTTTGAATAAGCGTTGTGGAATCTGGTCTGTATGTTAACAAAATACTTAGCCACAGGGATCCTTTGGAACGACAAGGGGTATATAATAATAATTAAAGTATTTTTGAAATACGAAGTAATTCACCTTCACTCTTTCACTCTTACGAAAAAGCTACTCAGGAAGCACTACCATAATGTTACAGATGAGAAACCAGGTAGCTTTTGAGCAATTTTTGTGGCAAAGACTGCCTTTGTGGCCTTTCTATTAGTACAGCACCTAGCACAGTGCTGCTCTGAGCTAGGCATTACTGTAATGCAAATAACAGTAGAGAAGTTAACTGATTTGTTCAACCATACATCAATCCATACTCGGGACGCCTGTCGCCCAATCCCATGCTCACGTCATTAAGGCATGCTACCGCTCATTACCTAAGTGACACAAGCCACTGCACTGTGACTAGTCATGACTCCAGTGGTTATATAAGATATGCCTGTCAGGAACTTCCTGTTGATTTTAATGAGAAATTTCCCCAAAAGTCACATAAGCCTCCACATCTGTCACAGAAAAAATAAAAATCCACCTTGGTTAAATGACATTTTCCTTTTAAGAAACTCGGTAATTTTTCTTCTCCTCTCCTGAGATCCTACAGGCAATGCCAGACTTCTTTATGAAGTGGCAGCAGCGTCGGGCTCAGGTAGTATTCCCCAAACATTTCATTTCATTACAGCAGGCAAAAGTATAGAGTGCTATTAATCTCCAGAGTTATAAGCTTGGTGCACCTTCCCAGCACTGCGCTGTTGGGAAATTAATCTGACCTGCGCCAACATTAAATACTGACTGTTCTCTTAAGAAACATACTGTACAACAGTGAATAGAAACTGTTATGTTTCCCCTGGTACTTTCCTGACTCTCTAATGTTACCTGTGAAGTATTCAAATGACAAGAAGGTGAACAGGCAAAGATAAAGTGCTTCCCCCATCCCTCCTCTCGGTGGGATCTGGACTTCAGAGTCAGGGGAACGTGCCTACCGCAGCGGGTGCCCAGGGACCTGGGGAAGTCCACGCACAAGGGCAAATAGAGGCATTCGACTCAGAAAAAAATGCAGAGAAGATCCCAAGCTGCCAAAATGATGATCCAGAACGGCATTTAAAATAGGCTCCAGGGTCCAGGTTCGATGGTATGATTATCAAAATAATATATACTGTACATCTGCTCCTTCATGGGGCCTCAACCAGTACATATCTAGGATCCAACCCAAGGAATGAAAAAAATAGAGGAATTAAATCCTCTCCCATCTCCTCCAAAGTCCCATCAGGTGACAGGGGTGTAGGTTGTAGCTGTGTTGATCTAAGGACATAGGCAGACAACGTTTTTTGGGTGAATCTGATATCTTTTATTAGACCAACTTAAAAAGTTGGAAAAAATCATGTCATCCATCAGGTGACATTCACTTCTCATCAGATCCTGACATACTTGCTTGGAATAGCACTTACTCTCCGAATAGCCCAACCAATATGAGCATCCACAGCATAAGATACTTCTTAGGCCTCTTTGCCCTGCCAGAAAGTGTCATTTCACTGAGGATCATGACCAGGGTGAGGGGGTTTATGAGAATCTGGCCCCGAATGTGTACAGTGGGTGTAATGGCTACAGAGAAGCATTTGTTAAAGGGAAGGAGAGCTGTGCGGAGGGGTTGCTCTCAGCTTTCACTGCCCTGCTTTTCCCTTGAGGGTGTTTCCTTTCACAGTTTATCTTGGTATGTATCGGGCAGGGCCACCAAGACGCCTGGGCTACTCAAACCACTCTGGGGGAGATCAGTTTGCCACCTGGAGGGAAGGGGAAAATGTCTGCAATGCACGTGTTGTGGCAATGTGGATGTTACAGCCACTCATGCTTGGAAGGCATGTCTGCACCGGGCCCTGGCCCTCACGGGCAAGGAAGGACTGGAGCAAGCCCTGCCCACCAGCCCCTTTTCACACACTCCACATTCAATAATAGTGAGGAAGGCCCATGATGACGGTGAAAACAGTAACAGCTCGGCCAAGCCTACACATAAAATCTTCATGACCCATGCATCTTGCACAAAAATGCAAGGTGGAAGCTGGGACCATACAAAATCGAGCAACCCCAGCTGGCTTTATTCTCTGTGCTAGATTATGTTCAATTAAGAAAATTGTTAACAGAGACTTGGCACATTCAACGCATGCATATATCTAAGAAAGCCAAAGAAAAGGCTGAGCCAGGGAAGGCAAGGAAACTACATATGCATTTCAACTGAACTAGCAACTAAAGAAGACAAAAGACTACATATGCATCTCAAGAGAAACCTGTCAAAGGTACCGGAAAGACGTCTTGTGTGTGACTTGCTTACATTTCTCAAAACAGGCATTCAATGTCTAAGGTGTTACAAATGTCTCAACCATTCAGAGTATGTCTGGAGCTTTGTAAAGAGAGCATCACTGGTACAAGCTATTGCACATTTTCCCCATTGATAAACCAACACCCAAACAGGTCCGGTAACCAATGCCTCTAGGTACCCTGTTTGACCACTCAAAGCCCATCACAGTTAATTGCTAAGTTAATCAGTAGCTATGAAAAACACAATTCTTCATACCTGGACAAATCCAAAAACAGGAGCCAGGCCATTTAACGATTATAATATGATGGTCACCTTTTTCCTCCCTGTTTTGTTTGGCCTCTAATCGGCCAGCTATCAAGGAAAATGCTTTGAAGCTATACAATTAAACAGTATAAGAACTAAGCAAATTTGCCAGCAAGGTGTGCACTCCAGGAGAAATAGAGATCACCGAGACCACAGAGAGAGGGGGGAGACAGGGGACTTTAATCCCCCTCCCTGCCCCTCCTTCGCCTCAGGCACTGCCCGGGCCAGCTCTGGCCACACTCCCCGCCACGCGAGCAGCAAGGGGGTGGAAAGCAGGGCAGACGCAGGCTGGGGTCCCATGTGGATGGGAGAGGGGAGGCACGGGGGTTTCACCCCCTCCCTCCTCCTGAGCCTGCTGGCCCACACCCCCGCCCCCTCCACTCCAGCGTGGAAAAGTCTGGCAGGGGCTGCTCGGCCCCACTAGGCAGACCGGGCTGTGCCAGCCAGGTTTCTCACCCCCACCCCCTTGTCAACCAAGCTCGCTGCTCTGGCTAGAAAGCAGAGACGTGGGGCCAGCCCTGCTCTGCTGGAGCAGACAGCACAGCACAGCCCAGGGCTGCAGAGCATGCTGGGATGCTGGGGGACTATGATTTAACTTGAACCAAGAAGGGGTCTGGGACAGAAGTTTCAGAAACCGGTTTGACCCCAATCAGTTGAGTCTGATACCATATTCAACCAGGTTTATCTTAAACTAGTTTCAGCCCAGCCACATCTCATGCTCCTCAATTTGCTCTTCCCCCTACACCCTTTTCTACTGTACCCCTCCCATCAATGCCCCCTCTCCCTGCCCATGTCACCCCATTCAGCCTGTCCCCTCTTAACCAAATCCCACCAAGAAAGACACTGAACTAAGGCAGCAGCACGTCATGCACTGAGGATCACAGCTCCTTTTGCTATCTTGGACATACCTTTCCCTTGCTCTTTGTCTGCCCCCTCCATTTACAGCCTAAATCCCTTGGGGCACAGACTGTTCACGCTCTGTTCATACAGCCCCTAATAAAATAGAGTGCAGATCTCAGTTTCTGGGCTCTCACATAATAAAAGCAAGAATAAAATGCCAGCAGCCTCCATCTACATGGCTCTGCCACTTGAGCTGTCCCCTGAGGAGTTGCGCAGGGGTGACTAAAGAAGGGGATGTGAAGGTAGATGCTAAGGCTACTTCCCAGTTGTTTGCTTTTGTTTGCATGTGACATGGAACAAGTTCCACCTTGTGGTAAAGCTGGGAATGGGCACAGACTCCTTGCAAAAGGCAGGGCAGAGTGCACCTTACAGACAAGCTCCTCCAGAGAGCTCTGAGCTTTCAAGTATGCCATTAGCCTATTTCATCAGATGCTACGAATTTCCCATTGCAGGTTTGTTTAGAACAGGGGTGTCAAACCACCCTGAATGAGTGGCATGGTACTGGTCCACAAGCCCGATCAGGCCCACACACTGACCCTCCCACCTCTCCCTGCCATATGTTAGATCCGGTGCCTGCTCAGGACCCCTTCCAGCCAATCCTGGACACATGCTGCATGCAGTGCCTGCCCCAGCTGGCTCAGGACATGCACTACATGTGGCACCCACCAAGGTGCTGCATTCATCACGGGCCCCAGAGCAAGAACCGCATGTGGTGCAGTCCTGCCCCAGCAAGGACAAGCTCCATGTGTAGCTCAGATCCTGGGCCAGCCAAACTGGGTTCTGCGTGCAATGTGGTCCTAGACTGGCCAGAATGGGCACCGCATGGTGTGCACTGCAGCCCAGGCCCTGTGCATCAGGCCATACACCACATGGATCAACTGAGTCCCAGGAGCAGCACCAGGGAGTGGATAAGGGGGCTCCATGGGCCACATCCAGCCCACTGGCCACACCTGTGATGCCCCTGGCTTACACCAGTGGTTCTCCAACTTCTTGGGTCTCCTACCCAATTTTTAATGTGTTGCAAATTTGGGGTACCCCCATGATTCCAGATTTGGATAACAAAAAGTAAGACTTTTTGTCACTATGACTACAGTGTAACTCCCCAACAACATGACACACAATAGAGTGATTCTTTGTTTTCCTTTTTCTTCCTTGACCTCCATTTATCTTATAGTTTAATAGTTTCATAGATGTCAGGGTCAGAAAGGACCTCAGTAGATCATCGAGCCCAACCCCCTGCCCTGGACAGGAAAGAGCACCGGGGTCAGATGACTCCAGCCAGCTGCTTGTCCAGTTTCCTCTTGTCCCTTTCCCCCTTTCCCATCTGCTTTCCCATTCCTTTTTCTTGCATACCCTCTAAAAGTTCATTGCATAACCCCACTGTTTTACATAACCCAGTATGAGAAACACTGTAGGTTAGATAGATTTTTCTTGCCTATTCAGCTCATCCTGTTAGCAGCTAGTACTGGGTTGGCCAATTATTTCAGGTGGAGGACCACTTAATGAGTGGGGGGTCTCCACTGCAGCTGGGTGGGAGCAAGCAGGAGTCCAGGGAAGCGGAGTAGGTCCTGGGAGCTGCAGCAGCAGCTAAGCACAGAAATTGCATATTGGCCGGCCAAGCCCTTCCACCCACGAGGGCGGGAGCCAGGCAACAGGGTACGTTTTTGCAGCTGCATGTACATGTGGGTGCCTCACTCTCACCCTTGTGGGCAGAAGGGCTGGGTGGGACATAGGGTTGCCAACCCCCCAGGACTGCCCTGGAGTCTCCAGGAATTTAATATACATCTCCAGGAGACTGCTGAGAGTCACCTGGGAGAGAAATGGTAAGGCATTCATTAAAATAAATATTAAATGTTGAATCTGATTTATGCAGTAATCCAGTGGGTTTTTAAAATGTAATTGTAATATGCATTTGCCTTCCTGACGTAAAGTCAACACACTGTAATCCATAACTGATATCCACAAGCACGCAGGCATGTTTGTATTGTATGTCGTGGGCACGCTGGCATTCTGGACACGTCCTGGAATAGATTCAAACAGAGTTGGTAGCACTAGAGGGGCATAATTTGCTGGGGGGCCCCACGGGCCGGATGAAAGTGCTTGGCAGGTAAAATCGGACCTGCAGGCTGTATTTTTCCCACCCCCAAGCTAACATGTGGCTTAGGGGTGTTAGCACTGATAGATGTGTCCTATGATGGAGGCCTGCCCAAATATTCTTCATACACCTCTGCAAAATCATTCCTTTGTTTTCATTCAGCTCCATCTCAGACACTCTCCTTTGCTGGGATGCAGGCAAACAACTTGACAGCAGCTAGTTTTTGAAACCACCCTTCAGCATCCTGCTAAAGCTGTCTCCTCATACTGCACCACCGAGTTTCTGTGTCCATTGGCTGGCTCTTGTCTTATATTTCTCTTTGGGGAAGGCACCATCTTTTTGTCCTGTGTTCATACAGCCCCTAACATAAAGGTGCTCCCAGAGCTCCTGGACACTACTGCCATACCAATACATGAGGATGAGGATGTTTTCCTCCAGATCAGATTAGAGCAGGGCTGCAGTTCAAAACTTCAGGGTAAAGCTGGAAAATGTTTGCCTGCCTTTGGATTTTAACACCAACTTGAAACATAGCCTTTGTTCACAGAAGGATTCAGAAATCTTTCGGTGGATTTGGGACAAGGGTTTCCATGTATGCCTGGGATCTGTGTGTGGCTTTGGCTGGGAATTATGTGAAACTGCAGTTTTGACTGAAGTTCAGCTGAATCTGGAAATGAAAACCAGACCTCGAATACCGACTCCCCCATCATTGTACGCAGTCAAGTTCAGCTACAAAGCCGAATGCACACACATAAACCTACCCATGAAATACATTACTTGCTGGTGCAGTACCTGGGGTGAGAAGGGAAGGAGGGATATCACATCAGGACAACAGGATGCCACTCTAGTAAAAGTGACAAGGTGTCAACAATCACCAATGCACAGTGACAACGTTGCATTCAACCCACTCGCTGGGAAAATATTGTTGACACATTTCTAGACATATTACACTGATAATCTATTTATAGTGACAGCAATAGTCAAAGGCAAGTTACATAGTCTCTTTCTAAAACTGCTCGTAACCTTTCCCTTTGGCACTGAGATGTTATCTGCAATCCAAAAATAAATTCTCGTTGCCGTTAAGTATTAAATTAAAACTGTTCAGATATATTTTAACTCTAAGAAAGCATGACAAGACCTCTATTTTCTCCTTGTGCTCTAGGAATGTCAAGCATGACTTGGTTTTTGTTGATCTCACTGAGTCTCAAAAAGCACTGAAACGGGAAGAAAAGTTTTGAAGCTGGTGATCTGGTAAGGAAACATTAGCATTTCTCCATTCTTCTTTGGTGTGTGTTTTTAAAAACAGGTCAGTTAACTTGTAGAATTGCTAAAAGGTGGGAAAGCAGGCTGGCCTAGCAAACAAGGGAATGTATTTTGGCAAATCTCTTTTTCTGACTAAGCCAGAGAGAAGAAGAAGAAGAAAAGAAAATGAATCCTCCCAATTAACTATAGATGTTACTAGAGGCAGGCAAAGAGTATAATGTGCCCATGCCAAGCACCTTTACATGCAGCAGCCTCCCAGTCTACCAGGTATCCTCCTTCCCCTGCTTTGGGTTCCTCATTCAAACCCATTTTGCCCAAGCATCCATCCTGCTGCTCCCTCCACACCCTGTCCTGCCTGAATTGTTTTCCCATTTATTTTTGTCCAGTTGCAGCCCTGATCCGTCGCTGCTGATACTACTGCTCAGAGCCCCTCTGGAAGGTAGTGATGTATGGGTTTCTATTCTAATGCTCTTCATTGTCACAGTGAGTCTCAAAGGAGTCCTGATGCTACCTTTTCACCTCAAGGAAACAGTAGCTTGAGTAGCATGGGTGCTAAGGAGGTGCCTTGTCGACAGCCCAGAAATCACAAGTTCAAGGCTATAGCAGAAGTACTCACAGTGCAGTCCTGCCAGGTTTCACTGAGTCTGCAAATTCTGCTAAATAATACCTTGTCACAAGGACATGAAAAAGGAAAGGAGCACATGGAGTTGAAAGAGCTCCTGGGACTGACCCCCTAAACCTTTGGGGAGATATGGGAAGGGGGCAGATGACCCCTCTTACCCAGTGATGCTCAACTCTAAAAGGAGTCTGTCCCATGCCACAAAATCAATTTGAACATCACTTAAGGATTGATGGGGGGGGCTTCCAGGTTGAGAGTTTAAACCGGCACGGATAAAATGCTCAGAGCCCTGCTAAGGATGTGCAAAGCAAGAAACTGGACCGTTCAGTCAGGATTTCAGAAATATTTTAACCCTTCGACAGCTGTGTCTCAGCCCAGCTGCTTTGCTTCGGCAGAACACCATGGCATTCCTTTACCATGACTGTGGGTTTTCAGAGATGACGCATTTCATGTCTGAGCCAATGAACTTGGGAATGATAATTGTCCAGTACATAATAAAGGGGGGCACAGGCTGAATGATATGCCAAATATGAGGAAGCATAAGAGAAGCAGTTCATTGGTTGCAGATTTATGCACAATACATTAAGAAAAATGAAGGGCAATTTGCAAAACAAGCAAAAAAAGATCTCATTCTGGCTGAACCAAACAAATTCAAAGCATGAGATAGACAGGTTAAAGGAGTGAGACTGCCCTATTACTACTGACAGCAAACTTGACCAGCTGCATTCAGCTGTCACCCCAAGACTCAGACCTGTCTCTAACAAAGCAGCCTGTATTCATTCACTAAGCGCATGCACTGGCTTGTCATACGTTTTTACTACAGTCTGCCTGTTCTTTCAGTTTGGAAGATCACTTGGCTGTTGTAAGTAGGTAGCAGTGGATTCCTTGCCAAGCCCAGGCCATTCTGCTGACCCTCTCTTTGTGTGATTTTGCCAGATTACTTTAACATCATGATATACCAGATACATTATCATCATCACCCCCATCATCATCCTCATCACTGAACGCAGCTTTAGAAACATTATTTTACAACGCACCTATAACCACAGTGCCCAAAGGACTGACACTTCTACATACACAAAGGTTAAATCTTTTTCAGCAGTTAAGTATCAAGAGCGTGATCCTACAAAGATAGAAGCACGTGGGTAACTTTACTCATCGGGCTAATTTGGTATGCTTGTTTCCGTGCATGAAAGGGCCTTTTCTCATAGAAGCAGAGAATGCCAAAGAGCCACTGGAAACTTTTCTAACAACCAGCTGCCAATTCCTGACGCCCGAAGATGAAATAGTATCCACTTAAACCATGACCTACAAGTCAGAATGGGAATAATTCTAATAGTTCCAGATGAATTTCTCAGCTTTCTTTTCCCTAATGAGCTGCATAATGAATAATGATGAACATTAACCTCCATTTTACCTTGCTGATGAACTGCTAACATCTGGGAAAGTCCCAGGACAGGTTTCTTGAGCCTGGGAGATTTCCTCAGATTTCTGTCTCTCATGATGACTGATCCTATTGCATGCCATAGATATGCAAGGCAGCTCAATATCTTTGTTTATACTCATTTCAGTTTATAGTAAATCATAATAAGAGAGCATCCACCCATTAAGAAAAAAAAAGGCAGTTAAGTTCTTTCAATTATTGCTGCAGCACAGTCTCTCATTACAGTGCATTATCCGTAGATCTGCATGGTGTTTAGCTGTTTCTGTTCACTATGGAGAACAAAATAAGGAGAAGGGGTAACAGAATGACACATTAAACGTAAGGGAGGGAACCAGAGTATCCTGTTTATCAGGCAAGCATCCCAGATATACCAACCGAGACAAGTGCACTCACTGGAAGGCAGGAAGAGTCTTTTATTTTTAGATATGTTTTTAAAATGTGTTTACGGTACCTGGGAGGCAGATCGTCAGCTGGCATAAGCTGTCATAGCTCCTCTGCTGGCAGCGGGGCTATGGAAGTTTGCACCAGCTAAGGATTTGACGGATAGTTTCTCCTTCTCACAAGGAAGAACGATGAGTGTGCCCCGAGGGAAGATCGGAATCATACATTTTTTAGATGTTTACCTTTATGTTAGCACATGAAACGCCCTCCAACATACAAAAATAGCCCCAGTAAAACTGAAAGAACACTTATTTCCCTGGTGTGACATATGAGCAAGCGTATGTCATTGTAATATTAGTTTCATGTTTCATTGGTTCCATATAAAGTTTTTTTTTACATACACAGTGTCATACATGCACATGCGTGCACACACACACACATTCACACGCAGGAATCTCGTCCTGGATGAGTCAGAAGGAGCACTGAAAATGCTGTATAGTCCCACTACTGACTTACTGTTGCAAGAAGAGAAACAGCCATTAAATTCCATCGTGGTAAATGCAGGCAGGAAGCAGCAGCAAGGAGCTCCAGACCCAGATGTGCCCAGATGTTCAGAGGTGGCTGGGCGGGGGAGCCTGACTTGTCAAGTTTACTCCGCTCACTGGTCCAGGAAGTCGAAACACCTAGTTTCTGCAGCTCATCCTCGTCCCTGCTCCTTGCGTGGGTGTTCTACTCTGCAAAGACACCTCATCTATTCCCCTCCTGCGGCAGAGAGCTGCTGTGTGCAGCAGAGACGGAGCCCGGCAGTCCAGTGCCTGCTCCGCACACAGCCCAGGCCCCTCCCAGCTCTCATGTCCCTGCCTGCAGTCGAAAGCACCAGCCTTCTCCACCCACCGGCCCATCCCAGCTGTGTGCCTGTGGCTGTTGCCTCCTTTCTCAGATTGATACAAACACCCATTCATTTGCTGTCGGCCCCTCTCATTTAAGGCTCAAGGAAGAAAGTGCAAGCCAAAAAACTGTCCCAAAGGCCTCCATAGTAAGGGCAGGAACTTACAGAAACCAGGACTCAGAGACAAAGACTTGAAGGGCTTGTCAGGAGAGATTACTGTCACGCAGAAGAAGCGAGTGTGCATGTAACAAATTAACCGTGGCAGAAATAGGCTGTGACCACAAAGGCTCTCCACACAGAGCCAAAAACGTAGGGTTGGGAAGAAGCGGTCTAGACAGAGAGCTGCAAAGTAAAAGAAACTTGTGCAGTCCCAAGGCTTTACTCTGTAATGTTTTATTCAAGGGCGTAAAGCTATTTATGTACACTTCTTAAGAGTTACTGGGCAAGTCCATCAGCGGGTATATATCTGGGCAGCTCCTGAGCTGTGAGTCAAGCTTTGAAAGCTTGCAGCAGAAGGGACACAGATGAGAAAAACAGTTGTATTTAGTCTTCTCGTCCCTTCCCCTCCAGTAACCAAACTGTTCTTTCTCTTTCAGGAATCAAACGTTCCCTTCGAGTGTACTGTCAATAATACAGTCTTTGTCTAGTTTTTTAGCTCACAATCAGGCTGCCAACATTATCCTTGGCAGTCTGTTGTTACACACTTCTCAAGCCATTTTGTCTGACGTTTAGTCTACATTCTTGTTTTTTTATTCACCCCCCACTTACTGCTATTGTAGTGCTACTACCTTGAAGCATACTAAGGGCTGGGCTAGTGTAGATTGCAGATATAGCTATACCAGGATGCTGAAAAACTGCATCTAATATGGGCAGAGCTAATGCCAGCGAAGAGAAATAAGCCATTCTAACAAAAACAGATTTGTTCGTATAACTGTCCCTATGTAAGGGGCTTTTGCTGGCCTGCTGGTGCCAGCCAGGTATCATGCCTCATCCTGTCCCTGACCAGCATGGCTACGCAGGCACTTGTTTGTAGTGTGGAACTAGCCTAACTCATTTCCTTTTACTCTTGGCCTAAGTACAGACAGTCAAAAAGCCCAAGGCTGAATCTGTTTAATAGATTCATAGACTCATAGATTCTAGAGGCGGAAGGGACCACAATGGATCATCGTGTCCGACCCCCTGCCCCTGGCAGGAAAGAGGACCGAGGTCAGATGACCCCAGCCAGGTGACTATCTAGCCTCCTCTTGAAGACCTCCAAGTTACGTGATAGCACCACCTCTCTTGGAAGCCCATTCCAGATCCTGGCCACCCTTACTGTGAAACATTTCTTCCTAATATCTAACCTAAATCCAGTCTCAACTAGTTTACACCCGTTATTCCTAGTCACTCCCTGGGGCGCCTTAGTAAACAGCACTTCCCCTATTCCCCGTTGACCTCCCCTAATAAATTTATAGGCGGCCACAAGATCTCTCCTCAGCTGTCTCTTGTGAAGGCTGAAGAGATTCAGCTCTCTCAACCTCCCACCGCAGGGTCTATCACGAAGGCCACTAATCATGCGAGTGGCCCTCCTCTGGACCCTCTCGAGATTCCCCGCATCCCTTTTGAAGTGCGGCGCCCAAAACTGGACACAGTATTCCAACTGCGGCCTGACCAGTGCCGCACAGAGGGGGAGCATCACCACCTTTGTTCTGTTAGTCATGCACCTGCTAATGCACGACAAGGTGCGATTGGCCTTGTTGATGGCCTCGTTACACTGCTGGCTCACGTTCATCTTGGAGTCGATTATGACTCCAAGATCCCTCTCTGCCTCTGAGCTGCTGAGAAGGACACTCCCCAACCTATAGGTGTGCTGGGGGTTCCTCCTTCCCAGGTGAAGTACCTTATATTTATCTTTATTAAATTGCATCCTATTTCTCTCTGCCCATTGATCCAACCTGTCCAGGTCGGCCTGAATCTGCTCCCTGCCCTCCGGTGTACTAACTTTGCCCCATAACTTGGTATCATCAGCGAACTTGGAGAGGGTGCTCTCCACGCCCTCGTCCAAATCGCTGATGAAAATATTGAATAATATTGGTCCAAGGACCGAACCCTGCGGGACCCCACTGCCCACCTCCCTCCAGGCCGAGAAGGAACTATCCACCACCACTCTCTGGGTGCGGTCCCTAAGCCAGTTCAATCTTTGTAAGTTAGTTTAAGCTGCATAGATTGAACTGATAAGCAAGTGAACAGACACTCACTTTTGATTTCAGAAATGCAGCAGTGGGCCAGGCCAGAAGCTGGGGGATGTTAAAGCATGTCTCCTTGCTCTGCTGGATCAAGCAGCTTGGGCCTGTGGGGGAGGGGGGTTGTGGGGGAGCTGCTAACTTAAGTCAGTTAAGTCTGATACTACATCCATCCAAGTTTATCTTAAACTGGTTTTGTCCATTTTGAAAGCAGTTTATGTGCACTCCACTTCTGTTGTATTACAGATCTGAACCAGTTTCCAATCACTCATACTGGTGAGTATGTGTAATCTCTGTCTCTAGCCCTTGGTGTTTTTTACCTTGCTAAAGTTTATCATCCTTTTATCAGGTCCTTCCCAACAGAGAGCAATTACTATTTTAGGGATGGTTAAAACAAAAAGGAGAGAAAAGTAAAATAAAGTTACAGATCCTCCCTTCAAAAAATTAGAAAAGGAAGTTGTTCAAAAGGAAAAAAAAACTAATTTCACTGTTTGCAAAAAAATAAAATAAAAACTATAACCAAGATAAAATGTTCATTTAGGCCTAATATTATTTTTAATAATTTTTTTCAGGTGAAAATGATGTTACTAGCTTAGTCACAGCAGTAGTGTTTATTGCTTGTATTCGAGTGGTTGCCAGGAGTCAGGGGTTAGGGCCTCACTTCAGGAAGTGTTGCACCAAAAACAGAAACCAAAGACAATCCCAGCCCCAAAAAGGTTATGCTCTATTCCTGTAGCAGCCATTATTTGCTAGACACTTTGTATTTTATTTATTTGTATGGCATACAGCAACCAAATGACAGGACATGTTATAAACAACCTATGCACAGCTACACTGAGGGATAAGGCTGGAATGGCAGTTTTAGATTTGATATCCATTGCAAGCATCATCAGTAGCCTGGTGCAGGTCTTCAATGCAAACATTAAAATGATACATAGGACACTCCTCTGCAATGCATGCTATAATTTGGATTTTGCCACACTCACACTTGGGGTCTTTAATAACATCTAATTTAAGGAGTAAGTACCAGTCTACCATGTACCTTGTCCAGTACAAACCCTGCTCAACATTGTCGAGCTCTGCCTTCATAAAGCAAAGCCAGGAGGTTTAGATGCAGGGACTGTGATAAGAAACTTGTTAATGATGTCAACTGTGTTCTATTGCTGGACCCATTTTTTCCTTGATGTCAAAGATTTTGTCGTTCAGCTTTGTAAAACACTGGAGAAATTCATGCTCTGAGGATAGAAAGGGTGCTCAATCTAGACAGCAAACTTCCTATACCTGGTTGTGTTCCCTCAGGAACATCTGGCTGCTCTGTACCCAGTCTTTCCTCCTCAGTTGGAAACAGAGTAGCTATCTCAGTGTGGTGTCAAGGGGAACCTCATCAGTGGTGCTGAGTGACAGTAGATGCGTCTACATGGGACGCTAAAAGCGCAGTAGACTAAATCTACTGTGCATTAGCGTATCACAGCAAAAGAAATGCTAATGTGCTAGTGGACAGTAGAATTAGTCTACTGCGCATTAGCATCATGTAAAGACGTGCACCAGTGCTACTCTATAGTGGCACCAATTATGGCACATTGAGTTAGTACCTGTTATTACAGGTACTAAACTTAATGCGCCGTATATGGCACATTAATACATGTGTAGATGTGCCCGGTGACAGTTACCCATCTCCTAGAGCTGTGTGGGTGCAGCTGTTCTGCTTCTGGCTGAAGGTATCACATATGGAACAGCATGAGCATTTGAGGGCGTCACTGTCGGGCATGGTAAGACAAACAGGTTGATGCAGGAGAGAGAACAAGAGGGAATTTATGCATAAATCATCTAGATTCATCACAAGCAACATAGCAGTTGTAGATCTTGGAGAGAGGTGTAAAAGTGGGCAAATAGGGGAGCTGCAGATGAGGTCATGGACCTTGCATGGGGCCACATGGAAGATAGTACAGCAGAGGTGAGCAATTATTTTGGGCGGAGGGCCGCTTACTGAGTTTTGGCAAGCCATCGAGGGCCGCATGATAGGCAGCCAGGGGCAGATAAATATTAATGTTCTACATTTTTTAGGGGCCCCACAGGCTGGATAGAATGGCCTGGCGGGCCACATCCGGCCCCCGGGCCACATTTTGCCCACCCCTGTAGCACAGAGACACCTGCACAAGAAGCTGACAAAGGAGTGAACAAGGTTGAGAACACAACAGAGCAAAGGTGACAGGGGCAATACAGTCTTGACAAGAGAGGACGAGTACAGAGGAGCAAAGTTATTTGAAACCAGTGGTAAATAACTCAAATATTGATTTGCTTATTTTAACTTTTCTGCTCTTCTATGATTGTCTCCAGGTAACCTGATCTCTTTGGTAATGCAGTGTCCAGAACTGAAGACAGTACATTAGAGGCAGTCACATCACAGCTGTGCAGAGAACTACTCCATTTGAGATGGCTGTAACTTGACCAAATCTACTGAACATGTCACAGTGGTGGCACACCGTCCCCCCAGAATTAACAAAATACACCCAGCTGGATTAAATGACTTTTTCTGCTCTCATCCCTTGAGATTAATGGATGATACGTTGTACTGATCCAGTGCTTCTTGTGGGACACTTGCCTCTGGCTGTGTTAACTTCCCTTTGACAAGAACCAGTACAACCAGAGATAGAAACAAGAAGATTCAAGTATGCATGTGCATCAACCAATTCACTGGCTTCAGCCTGACAGCAATTTTTTTGTCCCTTGATGAACGCAGACATAAAAAGGAAGTACATGTGCAAGTGGAGGGCAAAAGAGCCTGGTGGCAACATAGCTCCCATAGGACCCAAGTCCTGAAATAAGGGAAAGTAGTGGGAGTTGTAGCTGTATATCTGACGTTAGGTCTGTGGAGTCCAAAGTGTTGTGGCAAGATGTTTACAAAGTTCATCTTACATTTGCTTCTAAGTATGTGGGATGCTGTACAGCTCTCAACTGACCCTTATTTCAGAAGACAATACTCCTCTCAGCCCCACCAATATCTATATTCCACACAAATAGAGTGTCCCTCCCTTGTGCTGTTGAAAACAATTTATCTCAGAAATAAAGAATCAAGAGTTTTGAGGTGATAGGAATGATCTGGGCCAGGCATGTGCTTCTAGGCACTATGGAAATAACAGCAGCAGCAGAACGCTGAACATATGAAATCCAATTTATGACTGTCTAATTAGGTATACTTATTTCATACGGAATAAAAAAAAAGGTAAAAATGAAATAGAAGAGGTATCAAGGATGGTTAAGATGACTACAAAATCCAAGAAAATAAACCGTAGGCTAATATTTGTAGGTCAGAAAAGGTGTTGGATTCAGTTCCACAATTACGGATATGGAAAATACCTAGAATGTGCAGCACTGCAACTAAATCATGAATTTACAGATTCAACAACGCTGATTGGAAGCCAGATCTCATCATCTGTGACCCCCTCAACAAGTGCAGGTAAAGGTGTGATTGGATCTAATGCATGACACACAAGAGTGTGGCACAGCCAGAACCAGAAGCCCCATCCAGTGCAAGACTCTTGGTCCTGGCTGCGAGTGTGGGCCTGGGGGTTTTGCACACATTCAAGCCTTGCAGATCACGGCCACTAAGATCACCTGGGCTCAGAGATTTCATGCTGGCATGGAGCACCCTTGCTTTTTCAAGCTCTAATTTTATAGCTGGTTGGAACTTTTTAGTGTGTGATAAGTACTTTGCATGAGTAGCCAGTCTTAAGATGATTGCATAATTAACCAGTTAATTGCATGATACCTGTAAACATGTAGAATGGGCCTATGAATAAAACTAGCCACTGTTAATAACTCCTTGGGAAACTTTCTATCACCTCGGGTTTTCATCATTTGTGTCATCCCATTATCTACCCTTCTAAGGAAAAGTAAACTGGGGCCCACCATGCAAAATTTTATCAGCCCCTTCCCATATCTGCATGATCTTAAATTGCATGGAAAGGCAGCTAAAGATACCCTCGGCCTTCTCTAATTATAGCTGCATGGTGTTCGGATGAAACAAATGTGCCATGGTGTGATCATCAATAGCCAAGCTGGGAATGGTCTAGGCTGAACCCCAGAGGAAGTCAACGATGCAAGAAAATGACAAGCGCTTCGGTATTTCAGAGCATGGCTCCATCAGCAATGTTGATTTTAAATGGAAAACAAAAGTAAAAACCAAGGAGAAGTTCAATCTACTCCTGAAATCCAGGCTCTTCAGCACTAACTAACAATTGGACTCTGGAAGAATTGAAAAAGTCAGACAGGATGGCCAGAAAGGAGGTGAAAGTTGTCCTGAGCTGACTTGCAGGTAAAATGGGAGGGCTAGAAAGAAAGCACCTGGCATTGCTCTCTAGTGACTTTTCTTAAATTAGCCTGAGGATCCTCTGTGGACTTACGATTGAATTTCACCAGCTTCTTTTTGAGCAAAAGGGGCACAAAAACACTGCGCATGGAGAAAAATCTCTTTGGGAACTTTCTATTGCAATCAGGCAAGAACAAAAAGCTAGTTTCTTGTGCTCTCTCCACCAATGTATGCCCTATCAAACCATCTTTGTGAAACCCAGCTTGCGTGTCAAGTTACAGATTTTTTTTCTCAATATTATTAAAAGAGAATGGCATAGCCACCCCGCACATTATATTTTCAAATGTAAGTAGCAATGTGGAAGAGGGTGTCTGATTTTAAACAGTAGGTTTCAATGGTTCCTGAGTGCTGCAGTTTAAGCAACATGTAATGATAGATGATAAAATCATATTTAGGCCCTGGAGATGACATTGCAGTTTTGTCTGCACTGCTTTAAAAGGTGCTGTTTTACAGCCAGATAAGAAAACTGCAATATCTTTCTCAGTGTAAAATCCTAGTGCAAACAAGCTTCCCGTAATGTTCACCTGAAGGTGACACTGCAATGCCTAGACTCCTCTAGCATTTTTCAGGAGAACAGCTCAAATCCAGCAGTAAAAACACACTTCTTTAGTAGTAAGGAGAAACCTGAGAGAATTGTTTTATTCCTGAATGCCCCGACTGCCTTAATGGATCACTGTGAGACGGTAGGTCTGTTCACTCCAGCATCTTATGGATGCTCCACGCATAATGGCTTGAAAGATCAATGCAGTTATGTCTTTTTTGCATACATCTTAGCTTGTTTACAGATCCATGGACAGGATTTGGCATAACACTGTAGGACATTCAACTGGAAGAGGGATGGATTAAACGCATCTTTGGTTTTCTTAAGGGCCAGTAGAAATTATTCATTCAGCTCTTCACCTGGAGTTGCACAATCATCATCAAATAAGTAACACCTGTGTTCCAAATTACATAAGTACCTTCCTTTGCCTTGTATTATAATGAGCTTTAATAGAGCCATCTCACTTGGGAAAGGCATACAGTACTAGGTCATGCAGTCCTGCTGGTGCAGGACAATTCCTACAGCGATCCAGTCTTAAATAGACTTTCCGTTCTTTCTCTCTTTGGGGACTACCTCATGGTCTAACAGATCTCAGTCACAGACTGCATATACCACAATGTAAATGAGATAGCGTAAGGACTAGATTGTATCCTTGGAATCACACATTTGACAGAAGAAGGCATGGGATGGGACCATCTCTAGTGTCCCCAAATAAAACACACCTACATGATAGGTACACCAACCCTGAGATCATACAGTGTGCTCTCCTGTCTGTGCCTGGCCATCTTCGATGAACAAGAAGTAGCTAAGGCTATACCCCCATGCTACCTCTGCCACTGGGTTGCTAAACTGAAGCAGTGCATGTAGCAGGGCACCAGAGGGAGAAGAGTTTCCTTGGGTGCATCTACACATGCAATTAAGGCAAAACAATAAACTCCGGAGTTTATTGCCATTTGAAAGTGCCCCTGGGAGTGCAACATGCTGAGCCAATTCAGAGCATCCACACCTGGCAGGGGGGTTGGGGGTCAGCCAGCCAGCCTGGGATGCTCTCCCTGGCTCAGTGTATGGCAGTGCAGGGCTAGCCAGCAGGCAGCCCCCACACCGAAGCACCATCCTGCCCTAGCCAGCCAGGGCAGTGTCTACATGTGCACTGCTGCAGATTTTTTTTACTCCACAGCAAGATAGTACTTGTGCCAAAACCCCCACTGAAGTGCCTGATCTTTACAGACGCTGCAGAGCCAGGTTGAAGAAACACACTGCTTCTTCTGGTAAAGTGCATTTTGGGTTTTTTTTAACATCTGCAAAGAGCCTGCGATACCAAGATTTCTCAAAGGGCAGGGAATGAAAAATGTAAAAGGCGGCTCCTTCCCAGCTCCTTGCACTGTCCCTCATCCCTTTTGCAGATGAATGTCAGGAGGGGAAAAAAACTGGCCCATGGAAAGACAGGTGTTTTCAGAGAGTAAAGTGAACAGGTATTTATGAGCTGTTATGTAAAAGTGCACCCTGCACACAAAACCCCAGTTCAACAGAGATTTATGTGCTGACCTTCTCCACTCTTGACAGTCTGATGACTGTGTTTGTTTAATGACAGGCAGTGAAGAAGAGCTTTATCATCTCACAGGAATCTTACATTTCAGGTTTACCAGGTATTTCCCAAAGAGAGATGCCTCTTGACTCCCTCCACCCTTCATACTTAGCCAGATGTCTTCGCCACCTAGGAGAAAATTGCCTCTTCCAAAGTTGGTTGTGAAATGCTGTGTTTGCTGTATGTACATAAAGGGCTCAGGGTTTCTGCTAGACAAAGGATGCAAGAAATCCAGGGATGACTGAAGTGTGGCTTGCCGGTATTTAGCTTTGGTAACCAGGTGTTATTTTCTATATGAACATCAGCATAAATAATGAACCAATGTAAAACAAAAGTCAGAAGAAGGTCATTTCATAAGTAAAAATGTAAATCTTTATTTGCTAGCTATCACTCTGAGCATTCGCTTGTTGATTGAGTCTCCTTCTCCCACACTCTCTCCATCTGGTCTGTTTATATTTTTAGCTCTTCCTTTATCTACTACATAGGTAAAGGCATCTACTTTATCTACCTGCTACATAGGTAAAGGCAGTCTTAGGGCAACAACAGCCTGAACTCAGTTGGTCTCCATAGGTGGAACTCAGTTGGACTATAGTCAACAAAAAGTAAAAAGTTCAATAGTTTTTCATGTTTTGGGAGTTGCTTGGAGCTCAGGAAATGAAAAGCAGACCATATATTACCTAATTTTAGGACCCTTGGTTCTGCTTTTCATGCCGCTGTTGTTATTAAGACAGCTAGGCAGAACACATTAGAGAAAGAACAAGATTCATTCCCTACCTATAAGAGAGATCCTGTCACTGGATATCCTCCACCAAACACCTACATAGGAACAAAGTCCATCTAACATTAGTGGGCCTGAGCTAAGACACAGCACTGCAGCTCCACACAGCCAATTGTAGAATTAGGCCATGGATAAACTGCAGATTTGTGAGACAGTGGGAGCTGCCAGAGCTCGACTCCTTTGGAAATCAAGCCACTTTAGGAGAATAGAAGAGAAGACAGGAGTGGGGTTTGCAGCTGGCAGGGCAGAAGGAAGGACAGTAAGTTTTATGTGTATGGATGACTCACTTGGGGTAGGGCTGGAGTGTTGTTGCAGCAATGATGGTCCAGAAAATATGTGAGAAACAAGGTTTTTTGCTCTCCTTTATTGGACCAGCTGTATAGTTTCATAGATGTTAGGGGCTGGAAGGGACCTTACAGATCATCAGGTCCATCCCCGCTGCACTTGGGCAGGAAAGACTCCTGGGATAAGATGAACCCAGCAAGATGGACATCAAGACACTTTTTGAAGATCACCAGGGTGGGTGACTCTACCGTCTTTGGGGGGATCCTGGTCCAAACCCTCAGCACTCGACTTGTAAAGAAGTTTTTCCTTATGTCTAGCCTGAAGTGATCTTCAATCAGTCTGTGCCCATTATTTCTTGTGCCCCCCTGGGGGGCCTTGGTGAACAGATGCTTTCCCAGGCTCTGATGTGCACCCCTGATATACTTATAGGCTGCCACCAAGTCCCCTCTGAGTCTTCTCTTCTCCAGGCTGAACAGCCCCAAGTCTTTCAGCCTCTCCTCATATGACCTGGCCTCAAGCCGTTAATCATGCACGTCGCCCTCCTTTGGACTCTCTCGAGCTTCTCCACGTCCTTCCTGAAGTCCAGCACCCAGAACTGGACTGTATAGTCAGGAGTGAAGTTGGACAAGCTTTAAGACAAAAGGTGAGGTCTGAAGAATGGTACTTTGTGCCCCAAAACTGGTTTAACATTTCTCCCAACTACACACCTGGTCTAGATATCATCAAAAAACCCTTTGCTCCTTATTTGGGGTTAACAGTTTTGTTTACTAAGTAACAACACTTGTATTATTGTATTATCAACAACACTTGTAGTATTGCATTATCAAAACTGCAGCAAGTAGCATTGATTAGCACTGTACTTTATTGGCAAGACTGCATTGTAAATAACACTGAAAAATAGTATGGACTAAATGGCTAAAATTCTGATTTAGTATCATACAGTCAGCAGCACTGATGCTTCTTATGGAAGTAAACCATGAGGACATGTGTTAGTGCCAGGCTAATCTCTGTTCTATGGCTGTGAACCTGAAGTAGTTCACATCAACTCCAGCAGCTGTGCCACACTTATGCTTGTAGGGGAGTAGGACTGGAGCATTACTGTAGCTGTGATAGTCCAGGGAATATGTGAAAAGCAATGTTTCGGGGGGGCTTGGGGTAGGAGGAGGGGGTTGGCAATATATTATATAACATATGGTTGATCCTATAGAAGATACTACCAAAAAAACCTTGTTTCTCTATAATGGAGAGAGGTTCTGACCATCAGAGAATCAAGTTGATATTGATGGAATATATAGATCCAAATACACTGCTTGAATAAACAGGTGCAACTCCATACAAAGCTGGGGAGTATTTCTGTTTAGGGTAGTAGGGAATTTGGCTTAATGTTAGGAATTCTCCTCAAATTCAAACATGTATAACTTCAGAAATATGCATCTTTTTCATTTAGTACAGGTTATCCTGAGCAACTGCTACAACTAAGCACATTAATAAAGCAAGTAAAAGCCTTGGCTGGCAAGTTATTCATCAGTGGCAGAGACTGAGTAACCAGATCAGGAATGTATTGCCAGACCACAAAGCTATATTAAAATGGGAGTTAAGGTTGACTGTATGTATCAATAGCTTAACATTAAAAAAGACCTGGCAGGATGTGGAAATTGTCTCAGAAATAAGTATTGTAAGCCCATGAATTTCAGAATAAAGGTTTCATTTAAGAGAAATCCAGATATATTAAGGTGTGAAAATGCAGAGTGTAAAACACCCAAGCAACCTGAACTCTACCCTGTAGTGATACTATGTGATAATAACCATTCAATTCTGATTAAGGTATTTTGTTGACTGTGGACCAGTGACCAGGGAGCCAGCAAACAGGGACTGCAAACAAGGTAAGCAGTTTGCAGGCATTTGCTGGGGGCAAGAGGAGGAAGGGGTAGAGCAGCCAAGCACCAGATCTTGCCCAGGGGAGGTATGTAATCCAGCTGCCTGTGCCTTTGGTTTGCTGGGTGTTTGTTTGGTGAGCTCTGTGTGTTTGGGGTGTGTGCTCTGAAAAGCTGGGAGTGATTGCCGATTGCTCAGTGATTGTTGCCTGGGTTTGACAGAAGCCCTAACAAGGGGGCAGAACCAACCCAGGCTCCTAGAGGAAGGTTTCAGACTGGATATAAGGAAAAACTTCTTCACAGTTTGTGTGACCAGACTCTGGAATAGACTCCTACCCTGGAGACTGGACGCACACCTTGCTGGGGTTATTTGACCCCTGCAGTCTTTCCTGCCCAGAGCAGGGGGACTGGACCCAAGGTCCCTTCCAGCCCTAAACACCTGTGAATCTGTGACCCAAATTAGGTTACACTCACTTCAAAAGACCTGTTTGGATGACGAGACAAAGTTAAATTTGTTCAGTTGTGCTAATTATGCATGCTTAAATTTAGGCATGCCCTTAACGCTGAAGTTTCCCAAGTCTTAGAAATGGGCTTTCAGATACTTATCTCTGTAAGGAATTTTTTTGAACCATTGGTCTTCCAACTTTAGCTCCATCTGGACAGATTTTTATCTAACAATTTCTTTGGGTTTTTATAATGGTATTAAAATTTCATGCATAAACAGCATATGAGAAACCCACAGAAAATATTGTTGTGTAATTTTTTTAATTGGCTTCATCTCCTTACATCATTTAATTATTTGTTAAGGGCAGTGCACCAGTTCAGCACAAAACAGCCATAGTGGCCTGGCCAAATAAGCCTGGTTTACTGTTGCTTTGCATCATTGCAGTAATTTGTAGTTGAAATCATTCATTTAAAAAATAGTTTCAGAAACTGGTGCTACATGAAAGCAGGTTTAGAGGGAGCCTGATCTTCCAGTTGCTGTCATTTCACGTTAAGGGCTTCCTCTGTGCCCCACCTATAGTTTTCTTGGCATTACAGCCTTGAAATACAGTGAAGCTGAGGCAGCAGGGCTTCAAACACTAGTGACCAAGCTAGCACCTTGCCCCTGAATGTTTAAGAGCCAGTAGTGACGGTGCCAAGTAATCTGCTCTTGACACTCGTCTAGTCCCCCTAACACCATTAAGTCTTTATAGCCAATAGCGCTAGTAATTTAAATTAGGCATAGAGGAATGTCGTTAATTGATTGAATCACGTCTGAATCACAGTGGTCTCATTTAATAGTTTCCTGTGCTGCTAACCTGACATTTTCTAGGCTGAATAATTCTAACTATTAAATACACTTGTTAAGATCAATGCTTTAATAACTTTTAAAAATACCACCTAAATACAAAATTTGTACTACCTGGAAAATCCAAAGAGTCTGTGCTTTTCTGTTGTCATGATCATTTGGGATAATAAAAGGTATAACACAGATGCAAGTGCTATTAATGGGGCCCATTTTAAAATGAATGTTAACTCATAAACTATTTAATGGATTTACATGTAAATTGATTGTGCTAGACCCAAAAGATAGTGTTTTCTTTTTGGAGAGCTGTATTTTTCATACCTAATAAAAAAGAGGAAACCATGCAAAATTAAACTCAACTTCTACTAGAAAAATCCAACCCTCATAGTATGCCCTTCATTTTTTTTATAATCACAGCGCGATGAACAAAACTTTATTCTGGCGTTGGTTTTAGGACCTGAGAAAATAAATCATGGCGTGATAGCTAAAGGGTGTGGAAAGACTGCTGCAAGTTGTCCACAAGGAAGTTGTTTCCTTACTTTCATAATGACTGTGTACCTTTTATCACTTCTCTGCAAATCCACCGTCTCAATGTAGTCCAAACTCAGCAGTGGAATGATTCATTTCCTTCCCTTTCCTGTTTGAAAGCTATTCAAGTCATAAAAACCATTGGATACATATGCACATTTCCCATGAATGTTAATGAGGGGGTTGGATGCCTGCAACTGTAGCCAAACTGTGTGTATGGAGACAATATTCAGAAATTAAAAGGCTGCTATGCATATAAGCAACTAGAATGCCATTTAAGAGAGTGTGGTCTATTGATTAACAAAGGGAGACAAAATTCTGTGTTTTATTCTCTGCTATTGACTTTATGACACTGAGCAATTCTTTGAATTTCTCTATGTTTCATCTCTACCATACATTTATTCTCGAGAGTTTTATCCCATCTAGTCTGACTGTAGGAGTGGACATTCATTGTAAAGTTTCAAACTAGCAGCTTCCAGGGATGTCTGAATTTGCTACTAGCTACCACCCTTTAAGATGCATGGTATATTCCTTGTGTGACAGTATTGTACACTTTTTCCTTAAATGCGTGACAAGATTTATCTTTAGTGAGGAAGGAACTGAAGATTATAAAAACTCTTCTATCAAGCAAAACACAGCTTTCAGGTCAGATGCATGCTCAGAATTACAACTATGTGCACTGCATGGTTTTTACTCCTGAATCTTTCATTCTCCATGCTATTTCCCT
>NW_005842056.1:1131765-1133690 GCF_000455745.1 Alligator sinensis
TCTAGTTTAGATTGGAAACTCAATGGAACAAGGACCTGTCATTTTATTGGCAGGAGAATATCCATGGGCAATTACAGTGGTGTGGAAATAGTAGTGGAAGTCAAAGTACCCCTGCATATATCAGCAATTAATTTATCTCTGGATCCCAAAAACAAAGCAAAAGAAACTCGCTCAGCCAAAGCATGAAAGACACAATCATAGACACACAGAAAAATAGGATGGGACGGGACCTCAGGAGGTTAATCCCCTGTTTAAGGCTGGAACATCCCTTTCTAAACCATCTTATCCATATGTTTGACTAATCTGCTTTTAAAAACTGCCAGTGATGGAGACTCCACAACTTCTGAGGTAGTCTGTCCCAGTGCTTAACTACTCTCACCATTAGAAATTTCTTCCTAATATCCAATCTCAATTTCTACTGTTAGGGCATGTCTACAGATGCATTTTAATGTACATTAGCCTATTTTAATGCACATTAAAGCATCACAAAAATGATGCTCTTTAGCTAATGTGCATTAAAATAGGGCTATGCGCATTTTTCTACTACCTCACAATGGAGGTACTAGATTTAATGTGCATTACTTAAAGTGCACTAATGAACGTATAGACATGACAGTTTAAAACTATTACTTCTTGTTCTGTCCCATATGGCCACAGAAAAGTCTACTGCCATCCTCCTTATGCCTACCCTTGATGTATCTAAAGACTGTTATCAGATCCCCCTGTCAATTTTCACTTCCCTGGACTAAATCATCTCTGGACTAATCATCATTCTTCCAACCTTTCTTTGTAAGTCATGTTTCCTTAGATCTCTAATCATTTTTGTTGCTCTCTGCTGGACTCTTTCCAGCTAAGAGCTATAACTTAATGCAGAGCCAAGGGTGTGTCATTAACTGATGTGGAAGTTGAAGCAGGCAGATGTGGGGCTGGGTGGGACACATAGCATAACCATTAGGTCTCTTGTTGGCAGAGGAACATCAGGCAGGATGCTGGAGCATCTCCCATTCTTGAAATTGGTGTCAAATCTTTAACTTCCAGCTAACCCTGGACCTCTGTCTAATATGATATTGGAAGAATGATGCCTCTAATTATGCATCTCTTCTCTAGCAACAAAGTTGCTTTCACTGTCAACACTGGGCTGGAGGCCAAGGCCAGGGACTGGATCGTTCTGGGCACCAGTGAGGGAGCAGTCACCAAGATGTATTTGATCCTGTTCCTGGTCCAGTGACTGGGGTTGCTTTCCTTCAAATGTGTAAAACAAGAAACTAATCAAGCCCTTGGTTACAGCCATGTAAGCCCATTGATTCTGGAGAGAAGCTGAGAGCAGAATTTAGGTCCAACTGTTGTGCAGAGGACCCAAGGTAACCAGCTTAGCCTCCCGACATAATATTGTTTATAACATTGTCAGCAAAAGTTAAAAATAGGAAAAGTGAATTAGTCTAAACACAAAGCACTATTGATATAAGCCAAGGACGATGCTGGGATCATGTTTGTGAACCATGAGGAGTATGGGGCCAGATATCAGTACACCAAAAATTGATGGGCTGGAAATTAGGTCTATATGGTGAACAAAATGATGAGAGGTGGGGCTATTCCACCCATCACTCCTCTGGGGGTTGCTTATTTGGCAAGCTGGCTGAGAGCAAGCAGAATTTAATAATGATAACAGGAAGACAAATGGACTGAAGGAGAGAGTATTACCATGACAGCTGCCTTTTCCTACTCCACCCGATTTTTAATCTTTTCTTTTGCCTTCTGCTAAATATAGAGTCTGGTTGGCCAACTAAGACTGTTTTGTTTTTTTTATGTGACACTCCTATGGGACCGTTTTCAAAGAAACAGCTAAAAGCAATGTCTTAAACAGCCTAATGCTGGTACAAGGCTGAACGAGTGTGTAGTGGCTGGGGAGGCCAGGGGGGGTGCCT
>NW_005842056.1:1134084-1137934 GCF_000455745.1 Alligator sinensis
AAAGAGTGTGTAGTGGCTGGGAAGACCAGGTGGTCTGCCTGTGTGCAAATGTCATCATGAAGGGACATATTAAGCAACTGCTTATATCTTACATGACGTACAAAATAATGGAAATGAAACGTTTCCAGATTTCATACATGGATGTAGAAGTAACTGTTTACATTTGGACAATGTGTACATCAGACTATAAACTAGATTTTTTAAATGGGTACTTGTCCTTGCTGGCTAGGCATTTGAGGCTCTTTGAGCTGCTATTTTAATAAAGTGGAAAGAGATGAGAAGTCTGGAAATTGTTCTTAACAAGTTTATATTGATGTGAAAATGTAAATATATTGAGTGAATGTAAATAAAGCTATACATTTGCATAATGTGAATATTGTCATGTTCATTTTCAGTTTATGTGTGATAATAATCATAATGATAATTATAATAATAATAATAATAATAATGCCCTTAAAATTAAATAATGAGGCCTGATACAACATCCACTGATGTCAGTTGTAAATTTTGAACTGACTTTCATTTTGGATCAGCCTCTACAGTCCTACTCCAGAATCTTTATTTGATCAGTGATAGAGAAAACCTGGATGAATTTTCTGATTTCAGGGTGAGTTTTCAAGGCAGCAGCTGGAAACGTATTCAGCAAAAATCATTGCAATAATTCAGACAATAAATATGAAAAATCCTACAAAGGCATTTCTATAGTAGCTTGTCAGTGTAATTCCATACACTTTTCTAAATAAAAACATCTGCTTGATTGTCACTCGCCTCAAAATTTATTTTCATTTTAGGAAAAGCTGTGTTTAAGAAATGATGTATATTATTAACATTCTGGTTAGTGAACAGATGTTACAGTTAACTGTAATGGCTGTTGATTAGGAAATCTGGGAATCTGTGTGGTGACACATCTGTATGCTGACATTCAGAGCACATTTTAGAGGCAAAAATTACATAAGGTTCATGGCATACCACTGGAAATAAAAATCACAATCTTTTTTTAACTGGAAAATACGCATCTGACAATATTAGACAAAAAATGAAACTTGTGCCAGATGTTACCAATTTCCATGACCCACTTTTTTCTTCTAAACAGGATATTATGGAAACACCGAAGTTTCCTTTAGAGTGATTGGAAAGTAGAATGATAGGATTAATTGATTACATACTTTTTTTGAAAAATGAGAGGCTATACCATTTACCCATTTACTGCATGCATGTAAACACCCCAGTTAGCAGCTCCACTCTGCAGCAGCGAGGGCAAGAGCGGGAGGAAGGGAGGATTCAAGGTACTTTGTTAGCTTTCCAATGAAAGAATAGCTAGTAGCAGTTCAAGGGACTGATTTCTGTAAACTGGCCACCGGAGGGCACTAATATAATATAATATAATATAATATAATATAATATAATATACACATATATCTGCATTTGACACATTCATTTACCTTTCCCTTGCAAGCTGTCTTTAAAGACAGTGTTATGCTCTCTGAATGGTTGTAAAAGTTATGTGAATAGCAATGCAATTTCTCGGTCTAAGCAAGATTCAGAAAAAGAGGGCATGGCAAATAGAAAAAAAGCTGAGAATGCAATTATGGCAAGTGGCACACAAGGTTCTTTGGGTAAATCTTTTATTAGATCAAGCAAATAGTTAGAAAAAATGCTCTTTGCAAGCTTTCAGGCACAAACACCCTTCTCCAGGCATAGGGAGAGCGGGCTCTCAAGTGACATTTCTTAAAAGAGTATAACCAGATTTCCCCACCACAGTAAGCCTGTTGTTAACAACCACACACATGCATTCCAGCCCTATTAAACAGAAAGAGCAAAGCAGCACTGATTGGCTCTGACGGCCAACCATGACTCCTTTCTCTTGTAGAGAAACATCTCATATTCCACCTATAACTGTAGTGACTAAAATGTCACTCCCAGAAGATGGCTTTTTGACAGCTTACGTGAAAGGCAATGGTCTGCATCCATTACCACAGAATTCACTATTGCAACTGCGAGTTGGTGACAGTCTCAACAAAAAACAAAAGGGATCAAGCCGACTGTATGATTAGTCTCAACAGAAAACCGAAAGAATGAATAATCAACTATTGGGTATCCACATTTTTTTTGCAAAAATCTTGTTGGTCTAATAGAAGATATCACCTCTACCATGAGTCCTGATTCCTAATCAGCTATGACTCACTTGTCCCAAAAGATGACCCCTTTAAATCCAGTCTGAGATTTTTGTTTTGAGGAGCCTAAAAGCGGGGTGGCGGCAGAGGGGTTAAGGTGTTTTGGTATAGATTTAAAAGAACAGGCTTAAGCCATTTGCTACTCAGCGGCTGCACCTACACGTGTGCCTTACTGCAGTCAACTAATTAGCTACGCAGTCACGTGTCACTGTGTACATGTATGACGGTATTAGGGTGCAGTAAAATAATTCACTCTGCTGTAAGATAGTACTGTTGGGAACACTACTATCTTATGGCAGAGTAATTAAGTGCCAAGAAATGCACATGTAGACAGTGACTGGGACTGGCTGGGGCACGAGGGTGCTGCCTGCCCCACACCTCTGCGCTTTAGTACTCTCGTGCCCAGCCAGCCTCTCCACCGCCCAGTGCCGCCACCCCGAGCCCAGGGCTGGCCCCCAAACCCGCTGCCAGCCCAAGGCTTCTCCGTCCCGGCTCAAACTGCTGTCGTCCCAGGCGCACGTGCAGACACAGCACCCGGGAGCAGCTGAGTCTGGTGCAAACTGCGCCAGAGTTTATTGCACTGCATTCATTGAGGGTGTAGATGCACCCAGGCTCTCCTCAGCCATAAATTGGTACCTAATAATTTGGGAAGGGGGCATCGAAGTTGGGTGGACACAATGCCAGCCCACATCAGTCCTTTCTGTGTTTTAATTATATTATAGCTGATGGGCCACTAGGCTCAGGAGGGCCCCTAGCCTGTGTCTCTTGTCTTGCATTAGTTTGTTTGAGGGCTTAATCATGGCTGCGTTTTCCATCAATAACCCGCTGGAAGCGGGCCACATACGACCGTCAGGGCAAGGCCCCGTTGCGCTGCTCTCATTCAGGCCGGTTTTCCACGGAGCAGGTTAATATGCTGCTGTTGGAGGCAGCTGGACGATTTCAAACCCTTTTTTTTTTTCTATAAAACCAACAACCCCATCCCCTCTTTCCCCCGCCGTTGACCTTGTGCGGCGTACTTCACCGTCCTAACGAACAGCTCGTCAAAACACACACGACTGCGCATCACCGCGTTGCTCTGAGACGTGGCAAAGCCCCAAACGAGTTATTTTAAGCAACGAAGAAACATCAGCGTTTCACATGATCCGCAGCCACTGCCGGCCGCTCCCGGGACTCGACCGCTGGCGGCGAGGCTGCGGCGGCACGGGACGGCATCCTGGTTTTCTCGGATTAAAATTTGTTTGTTTTTTTAAATCCCCAATTTTCGGTTTGAAAATAAAGTCACCCCAAATCCACATTGTCCCCAGGAGTGAAATGAAACACCTCTCTCTCTCTCTCTCTATATATATATATATATATATGTGTGTATATATGTGTGTGTGTATATATGTATAGATATATATATGTCTGTGTGTATATATATATATATGTATAGTGATATATGTATATGTGTGTATATATATGTATAGTGATATGTGTGTGTGTATAGTGATATATATATGTGTGTGGGTGTATATATATGTATAGATATATATATATATGTGTGTGTGTATATATGTATAGTGATATATATGTGTGTGTATGTATGTATGTATGTATGTGTATATATATAGATATCCATACCTAGACAGATCTAGCTATATAGATAGCTAGGTATCTATGTATAAGGGGCGGGGCGG
>NW_005842056.1:1138242-1142798 GCF_000455745.1 Alligator sinensis
AGGCACGACAGGCCCCCCGCCCGCCCCTGGGGACCCAGCGGCTTCGTGTGGGTGGCACGTTGGCGGTGGGGATGGGATGAGAGCAGGACCAGCCCCAGCTACGTGATGTCGTCCCAGCCAAGGCTGTGTGTAGACGGGTCTTAAAAACCGCCGAGGACGGAGATTGCGGCACCGCTCTGGGGAACCCCTCCCAAGGCTTCGCCACCCGCCGAGGGACAGAGTTGTCCCTAATATCCAACCTCAACCTCCCTCGCTGCCACTTCGGCCCGTTGGCTCCTTGTTCTGCCCCTGCTCCATCCTCTTCGCTCCAAGGCTCCCTCCTGGTTGGACCAGGGCATCCTACCTGAGGCAGGATCAGTGCTTATCCAAACCGGGGAAGGGTGAATTAGTAGTGGCGACATCCTCCCTGAGGATACGTATTTGCACAGAGCCTCCCAGCTCCGCTTGTCACGCTCACGTGATGCTCTTGAGTATCTCTGCCGATCGGGGAATTTTTAAGAGCGCTCGAGCCACCTCGAGTAGTAGCCATGAAACCTCCCGCAGCAGGGCTGGCCTGCGGACGTTGCAGCCGGGTGACGTCCTTGCAATCAGTGATGCTCTAATATTGCTCTTTCTTCTGAAGCAGCTGCCAAAGAAAGCAGCGATTCCTAGGCAGGCATTCCCACCTCCCCGTTGAAGGCAAGGCTGAGGGAGAAATGTGTTCAGCTACTGAATTAATTCATATGTGCCAAGCGCACTGGAAGGCTTGGATGACACCAACGCTACAAGTGCAACATATTTTTATTAATAATATTTCCTGATAAGCACTGAGAGTGCGTAAGAAAATAAGTCGTCATTAGGATGGCCAAATTCTCTCTCCACTTTTTCCCTCCTTGCACTATTTATACAAGCACTCGATGTGTGGCTTAGGGATATATTAGCACACGCTGTATGCATTTCCTTGACAACATATGAGCGGTAGGTTTGAATGATTGCTTCTGAAAATGAGCTGATCATTAAAAATAAGGTGTTTTCCAAAAAAGAAGGTAACAGTAATATTGATTGGGTTATAAGAAATTTCTGCAAACAAGAGCCTTGGCACTAGGAGGCAGAAAACCATGTCTGATTCATTTGATTTCTCCTGCGTCCAGGAAAACAGGACTGAATAAGCAAGAGTGCATTAAAAAAATCCCTGACTTCATCACTTATTTCTCCTCCTAAATGGAGCCACTTACTTAACCTTGAATTTTGGCCAGCAGTAATAATCCTTTTGCTTTAAAAATGCATGCACTCGTGGGAGCTTTATCAGTCTAAAGCATTTGTGCAATATGCATTTTATATTCTGTATAAGCCACAGCTAAAAAAAAAACCAGTGTATCATCTTGCTAGGGGAGAATAGCACACTTTAAAATAAAACACTAGGGATATGTAGATATCAACTCATGGAATTAAAACATTCAGCATTTTCTGTTATTTAGGTTCTTTAGTCATATATCTGGACAGGTTCACTAAATTCTTTTTGAGTCTGCAGAGATAGCCTTAGTACCTCTCGCTGCAGCCGTAGTAGGATGAAATTGCTGGAGTACAGTAGTAGGATGAAATTTGGGGTCATTTTCACTGCTGTCAAAACACTGCTCAGCAGTGAACGTACCCCAGAGGATGCCGGCTTCATCATCTTTACTTGGGAAAATGATGAGCAACCACACTGGAAAGCACTGAGAAGGATCCAAACTGTAGGAGGGGGGAAGACAAGTAGGAAGGTATTTCATTAGAGTATCTTAGGAAGGCTAAAAAGCTTTTTGATACATAGAAGAGATACTTTATTTACACCACTAGTAGACAGAATCCGATATGCTAGTTAGGACCCTGAGTGAGGTCCAGGGATAAATTTTCTTCCTTTCAGTAGTTGGAGAATTAATATTATTATTCTAATAATAATTTCTTACTAGAATTTTGTTCCCGAGTTTCTTTCAAGAGCATTTTTATAACTGCCTCTGGTTGAGAGGTAAATGGTTCAAGTCCAGCACAAGTTAGAAATGAATGCATTTTATTTGGTAAGTTTATCCTCTCATTTAATAGACTCTAGCGAGCTCCCAGAAGGAAACCGAAAGCATTTATTTTCCTATAGATTCCTATAGTCTCTGTACCAAAATCATTCAGCACTACCGACAGCTAAAACTATGTTTATTTCTTTGCACTCACCAATCTACATGCCAGCTTCGCGCTGAATACAATCGCCGACTGGCAGAAGCGGACATGGTAGAAAAACATATCATTCAGGCCCGAGCTCGAGCAACAGCAGAAGAAGAAAGGACCCTAAATATGCTGAAAGCAGATGCTGGAGAGGACTTCCAGTACCTTGATTTGCCCCCAGGTGAGGTTTCTGAGGGTGATATGTATACCAGTGCTCATTTATGGGATCCTGAGCACAGTCAGCGGTCATGTAAGTCACTGGGAAGAATCCCATTGACTTTAGGGGCTTTGGATTGTGCACTTTATGATTGTAAGAGTCTAATATTCTTAATAGAAAGTGAGAAGCTTTGAGAAGCTGTGAGCAGAGAATCAAAATAAAATATCTAACCTTGCCTTGTGAGAAACTCATTAGCAGGTCACTTTCGGGACCTGAAACTTGCCACTAGTGGCTTTCTGCCTAAACTTTTCTGAAACCCAGTGTAAACTGCTATACACAAATAATTCAGTGATTTGCCACAGGCTATTGAGCCAAGAGTCAGAAAGGAGTGCAGGATTATGAGATTTCCTGGTTCTCTTGTTGGGGCTGCTGCTGGTGTTGCAGTCAGCGTTGCCGACGTGTGTTCCCTCTGAAGGCTTTTCTGTTTTAGAAACGATGCCCACAGGCTCAGTTTGGTGATGAAAACTCAGTCAGGCTTATTGTCCACCAAACACCTAATCACTAACAGGTTCCCAGGGGCTAATACTGGATGCTCATGCCCCCTTCAACTAACACAAAATGTCAAGATGTTCCTGTTCTCTTTTATACAATGATCACAACAAATCACATATTGCATTCTGTCTTTCTTATACGCCCATCCGGTACCTAATGAACGTCCGGTTCCCTGTACATCCCCTCTTTATCTTGTGCGTTTAGGCCATCCTCTACCAGCTTCATTAGTAGCTTTATTAACTGACTTTGTGATGGGTCTGGTTAACTGTTACCAGTCCTCAAATGGTGAGCGTGCAGTCCTAAGATGCTGCTCAGGTTATTCAGCAGTTGGTGCTGGTTCAGCAAGACTTACAGTTGCTTTAATGAGGCCTACATTCCCTTCCTTTTTGCCTTTTGTGAGGATGTCTACCCATCATCCCATCCCAGAAGAGCCTGATGTATGGATTGACGCTAACCCAGCGGGCTAGACACTTTTGTGGTTATCTTATTATGCCGATCCATACACTCATGCTCCGTTGGCCGACATTAATGGTCTGCACATTCCCTCGTACAACCTGTGGATGTTTTTATCCAATTAATTGTCCCATATATTGAGCCTGGGAATGTTAGTTCCAGGACTTCAATTGAATGGTGCTGTTCTGTTACTTAACAAAGGAGAGCCTTTGCGCAAATTGCATGTATGGGGGTTAGCTATGGGAACCTAGGCTTCCTTTGTGCATGTTGTTAAGTTATGAATTTCCATGTCTAGCTTTGTCACTGATTAATTAGTAAATGACTTGCGTTGTCTGGGAAGTGGTAAGGTCAGTTAGAGTGCTTGTATTACCTGTAGGCTAAAGAGCATGGGGCATTTGTTGGACTTAAATCCTTCCCAATTTCCTAGGCAAGTTTTTTTCTGCACCTTTTCCTGCACATGAAGTGACACTCCTATGATACTCCTTTAGCTATATTACCACATTTACTCATTACTCTGCACCAGGCAGGCCCAAGTTTTTTCTGTATTGTTGACACTAACAATGGTATAGCACTCGCAGAGCAACCATCCGTTGTCTTTGGAACAACAAGCCTGGCTGATTTTAGAACCTGTTTCAGTTACTAAATGAACAGTAGGGTAGTGTTGCACATAGGTGTCCTTTACAAAAATTCCCATGCTATTAGTATAATATACCCTTACTAGAGGAGTCGTCTATCTGGGAACTGCCATTAGGATTTGGAGACTCCCCTCTGTTTAAGAAGATGGAATAAGATAACATTTTTAAAATCTTGGGCAATTAGATGCATATCATCAATTATTATTATTGATTAGTGTTGATTGAGCAACAAACTGATAATGCCTCTTTTTCCCCCTGCTCTATCACATTAAATATTCTGTTTATTTTTAAATGTAAATGTTTAATATGTCCAGCGTTCTGTAAGGACATGCCAGGCCCAGAGCATCCTACTTCATATCCATAATGCTTCTCTTGGAGTGAATTGGAAATGCTCAGGGTTGAAGCTCAGTATTGATTTCTGTGTTAAACCATTTTTGATAACCTTTAGGACACTGTGGATGTAGTGATTTGGGAAAAATTGAGTGGTAATGATCTTCACACAAAACCCATGATTGTTCAGCATCTAGAGAGACAAAACTACCGCCAGTCTATGATGGAGATCTCTTTTGCAAACTTAGGTTTCTACT
>NW_005842056.1:1142808-1156923 GCF_000455745.1 Alligator sinensis
ACCATCTGAGACTGCTACTTTCCATATTCCATTTCTCTTATTTTGCTGACCAGGCTCGTTGTAACATTTAGTTACACCTAAGCTAGTTTTAATGGGAAGTCTGCTGCTTGCCTGAAGCCCAGATCCGAGATGTCACAGAGGGGTTACTGAGGCTCATCTGGCCCTCTACTATTCCATGCTGCTCACCTATGTGGGCACCAATGATACTGCCAGGGGAGACATTGAGTGACTATCAAAAGTGACTACAGGGCTCTGGGTACAAGGGTGAGGGGGTGAGAGCTCAGGTTGTATTCTTGTTGATTCTTCTGGTCAAGGGAAAAGGCCTGGGCAGGAACAGGTGCATCCTGCAGATCAACACCTGGCTGCACAGGTGGTGTCCCCAGCAGGGCTTTGGCTTCTTCCACCATGGGATATTCTTCCAAGAAGAAGGATTGCTGGAAAGAGAAGAGATCCACCTGACGAAGAGAGGGAAGAGCATCTTCGCAGACAGGCTCGCTAACCTAGGGGGGGGGGCTTTAAATTAGGATTGCCAGGGGATGGAGACCAAAGCCCTAAGGTAAGTGTGGAAGCTGGAGACCTGGAGGAAGCAGAAGCAGGAGGGGGCAACAGGGGTGGTACTCTCATGGTTCCTGAGAAAGGGCAACCAACTAGTTGCCACAGGTGCCTGTACACGAATGCACAGAGCCTGGGAAACAAGCAGGAAGAATTGGAAGTCCTTGCACAGTCCATGAACTATGATGTGACTGAAATAACAGAGACTTGGTGGGAGCTCGCAGGACTGGAGCACTGTCATGGATGGGTACAAACTTCAGGAAGGATAGGCAGAGGAGAAGAGGAAAAGGAGTTGCCTGTTGAGAGTCTCTGGGTTAGGGTCAGAGGGGAGAGCAACAAGGGTGACGTGATGGGGGTCTGCTATAATATTTAATTCTCGTCAAATTTGTGAACAGAACAAGGCCCATGACACATTTTTAACTAAATAAAAGCTTTCTTCAACTAGGCTTCAGACCTTTTCATCTAATATATAGTAAATTTGCCATGAGTGGTTTTTGCTGCAGATGAACACTTGAACAAGTTATTCAAGTGTTGCAACTGCACTTGTGACTTACAATTATACTTTTTATCAGCTGTTACACTGATTAATCAGTTAAGACCTTGAGTTGCATTTTGTCAGGTGGCTCCCCTTTTAGCCACATCATTTCAGGATATTGTATTTCTAGCCCTGTCATTTCCTGTTTTACCTCTCATGTAATATCTTTATCCCTGTGGAATTGAGGTTCCAGTATGCACACACAATTTAGGGTAACATTTTAGCTCTCAAGAGTTCATGGTAGTTTGCAGGGAAAATACTACCATGGGTTGTTCAGGAAGTAGATGTAGCTTTTTTCTCTGGGTTTATCTTTCCCCCCTGTTTTTCATATATTGTAACCTGCTTAGGGGGTTCCTCCTGTGTTTGTAGTTAGAGGTGTTTTAGTGATAGGTGTCAAGATTGGTATGACAATTAACATTTTCTTATCTGAGCAATATACCAACACCATTTATACAATCTTTGAGACCCTTTGTTTGTGATTGCTAAAAGTTCACTAAACAGATGTTTTTCCTTGTTGCTTTGCTGGGGAGCTTGCTTTGTACGTGTGACTTACATTCAGGTTAATCCAAGTGCATGACAAATTTAGAGGTATGACTTAGGCTTTCACAGTATGTCCTTTTTTTTTTCAGGTCTTATGTTTTGCACTTTAAGGTTAATTCAGTCCTGGCCATGCGTATCTGATGACCATGTGCCACTACAGTAAGATACTTTTGGCTTTCTGTCCAGGTGTTTTGAGTAACTTGTTGTTCAGCCAGTAGGTGTCAGCAAATTCATTCTGCTTGCAGCCAAGATCTCCTTGCATCACTGAGATCACGAGCCCTTGTGTTCATTAATACTTCATTAAGTGCAAAACAGTAACAATTGCTTGTCTCTTTTTCTGCAATAAATTAGATTAGGTAGATGGATGGATAGATAGCAAGCAAACAAGAAAAAAAATATAATTAATTTTTAGTCTACATCAGTGAAAGTAGGACACTGTAAAAATACAAAACAAAACAGGTAAGAGACAGTACACAGATTAAACTTTGCATATTTTGCCAAGGCTGCAACTGAATTCCAATTGGCTACAAGTATCAAGGACAATAAAAAGTCCTTTTTTAGATATGTGGGGAGCCAGAGGAAAAGCAAGGGCAACGTTGGACCCCTGCTAAACCAGATGGGACAACTGACAACCAATGCCCATGAAAAAGCCAACTTGCTAAATGGGTACTTTGCGTCGGTCTTTCATCAGTCCCATGGGACACCCCTGCCCATTATGAGACAGGAAGGCCTGGGTAAGGGAGATCCCCTGCCCTCCATCAATGCTAACCTCGTGAAGGAACACCTTGAGAAGCTGGATACCTTCTAGTCAGCCGGCCCCGACAGTTTACACCCCAAGGTACTCAAGGAGCTGGCGAGCATCATAGCTCAGCCCCTGTCACGGATCTTTGAGAAGTCCTGGTGCTCTGGTGAAGTGCCCGAAGATTGGAAGAATGCCAATGTGCCTGTCTTCAAGAAGGGGAGGAAAGTGAATCCAGCAAACTACAGGCCCATCAGCCTGACCTCTATCCAGGGGAAGGTCCTAGAAAAGATTATCAAAGAGACCATTCTCAACAGACTGGCATCCTGAGGGATAGCCAGCACAGGTTTGTTGCAGGTAGGTCTTGCTTGACCAATCTTATTTCCTTTTACGACCAGGTGACCTATCACCTGGACAAGGGAGAAGAGATTGATGTCATATATCGTGACTTTAAAAACGCCTTCGATCTGGTATCCCATGATCACCTCTTGGCAAAACTGGTCAACTGCGGCCTCAGCTTCTCCACGATCCACTGGCTGGGGAATTGGCTCTGTGGTCGGACCCAGAGGGTGGTGGTTGACGGAAGTTAATCGTCGTGGTGCCCTGTGACCAGTGGGGTCCCTCAAGGCTCTGTCCTTGGCCTATATTGTTCAACATCTTCATTAATGATGTGGACATTGGCGTCAGAAATGGACTGGCCAAGTTCGCCGACAACAAACTTTGGGGTAAAGCGTTCACAGGAGGACAGGGGGGTAATCCAGGTTGACCTCGACAGGCTCAAGAAATGGGCAGATGAGAACCTGATGGTGTTTAACACCAAAAAATGCAAGGTTCTCCACCTTGGGAGGAAAAACCCGCAGCATGCTTATAGGCTCGGCAGTGCTACACTGGCTAGCACTTTGGATGGAAGGGACTTGGGGGTCGGGATTGACCACAAGATGAACATGAGCCTTCAATGTGATGCTGCAGCCAGTAAAGCAACCAAAACACTGGCTTGCCTCCACAGATGCTTCTTGAGCAAATCCCAAGACGTCATTCTCCCGTTGTACTCAGCCCTGGTGAGGCCGCAGCTGGAGTAATGTGTCCAGTTTTGGGCTCCACAATTCAGAAAGGATGTGTTGAAGCTTGAGAGAGTCCAGAGGAGAGCCACTTGCATGATCAAGGGTCAGGAAAACAGACCTTATGATGAGAGGCTGAGAGCCATGGGACTCTTCAGCCTGGAAAAATGCAGGCTCAGGGGTGATCTGGTGGCCGCTTATAAGTTTATCCTGGTGAGCCTATAAGCGGTGCTCACCAGGATCTGGGGGAACATCTGTTCACCAGAGCGCCCCAAGGGATGACAAGACTGAACAGTCACAAACTCCTCCATGACCATTTCAGACTGGACATAAGGAAGAACTTCTTTACTGTCTGATTCCCAAGGTTTGGAATAGACTGCTGCTGGAGGTAGTTCAAGCACCTACCTTGAACGCCTTCAAGAGACATTTGGATGTCTGTCTTGCTGGGATCCTATGCCCCTGCTGACTTCCTGAGCTTTGGGCTGGGGGCTGGACTCGATGATCTTCTGAGGTCCCTTCCAGCCCTAATGTCTATGAAATATTTTAACTACATACTATGCTTCCATTGTGGTTGGTTGTTTGCATTAATCAAGTACAATGATGGTTCCATTTTATCCTTAACTGAGTGTGGACCATGCGGCAGCAGTGGTGATGCAGGGTCCTGCAAGGATAGTATAGGGTTTGGGGGTGGTGCAGTGGACAGCAGGAGTGTGAGGTCCGGTGGTGGTGAGCCTAACTTGCCACCAGCAGCCATGCCCACCAGGGCCAAAGAGCCCAACTTGTGTTACCCTCCAGCAGCACAGCAGGCTGGACAGAGAGGCTCCATGGACTGAATTGGCCCACAGGCCATATGTTTGACACCCCTGTTCTAGATGTTGAAATGGTCCCTTGTGAGCCTGATGCATTCCTTTTTGTGCATATTAACTTTTTTGAATGTGCCTTTCCATATCTTCCTTCATTTCCGGCTGCCAGCCTACGTTCCCAAGTTTTTTCCATCGCTTCCTTTAATTTGGAGTAACAATTGACCCATATACTCACTCTAATATAAGGAAGGTGTTGTACCTGTTGTGAGATTATTAAGACATCATTCACTATTCATTTGGGTAATAACAAATCCTTCTCCTGTTTTACTGGAACACCTTGCCACTGCAAAGAGCATTGTAAGATTGTACTTCAGGCCTACAGATTGAAAGCCTCTGTTCAGAGCATCCCTCCCTTTAAAAATACTTTTTCACTGTGATCTGAAAGAAAGCAAAAGCTATTTTGGGCTGACCAATGGCAGTGTATCTTAAAACACCAATCTCTGGTTTCTTTTTTTTTTTTTTGAATGCTGTAGTGAAGTCCTCCTTCAGATGGTTTGTGGATGATGAACTTCTCCAAAAGCATCATTTAATATGCCCGGGAGATTATATCATGGATAGAACACCTATTACCAGAGCACCTAAAGGTAACTTTTGAAGCAGCGAGTAGTATACTTCCTGTTTGTTTGTATAATTACTCACTGTAGACAGTCGAGTTCCTTTGATCAGCTTCAGTCGTCCCGTGGTCAGTTTCATCGGTTCTTTTCCACTAGCACGGCACCTCGGCATTTACATGGTTAACAGAGCAAAGAAGTAGTTAAATTAAAATAACATCTGTTTCCAATGACATAAAAAGCTGTTTTGATTGATTTCCATTTGTTTATTTTAGAGGTATTCCAAAATGTTCCTGTGCAGTGTTTTTCCATCTGAAAAGGCTGATTAGACAAAATCTATATGATCTGTGGGAACGTACCGATTTTGTTGGAATTTACCACAGGATGTTAACAAAGCATTTCATTTCAACAATGACAGGGGTTGTTTTTTTTACCATCTTTCTACAGCAGTGATTCTCAACCAAGGTGCCGTGGCACCCTGGGATGTCATGAGATCCTTTCAAGGCCTCTGTCGGGTGCCACACAGTGTTGGCACTATTAGGTGTGCCAACATGATTCACAAGATAAACACAGGGAATTCACAGTGTTAGACATATTCTGACCTGTTTGGCCCTTCTGAGGTCTTTGCAACAGACAAATTGCTCTCTTTCTTTCCTGTAGTCAAACAATGAGTGAAAACTAAGCTGGCATTTTCCAAAGGAATGAGGGACACGTTGAGTCTAAAAAAGATGAGAACCACTGCTCTACAGGCAAAATGCAATGTTTGTTTTGTTTTCACTTGATGGGAACAGTTCATTCTAATAATTTAGAAGTCATATCGTGAAATATTACAAGATTGCTACATTTTTTGTCCCAAATTAAAAGTAAAAATCTCAGAATTTCCTTCAGGAGAACAATTTAATTTTTCAGCAAGAGGAATATAGGTCTGGAAGGGACCTCTTGGTTTTGGTTAATCGAGTCCAGCCCCCTGCTATCCCTGGTCTATAATACCTTTCAGAAAGTGATTAATGTTCAACTTAGAAGCCAAACTCTATTTTTCTATTTGGCAAGATGGAGATGATTGTTTGCCTAGCTGAAAGGGGAATTACAAGTCTTAAGTAAGTAACACTTTTTAAAGTATTCGATATCTTCAAATGCAAAGTGCTGCAGAAGCTGAAAACGTTATTATTTTGCTCATTATAATGTCCCTGTCCTATAGACTGTCAGTACAAAACAAACTATAAATATTCATGACATTCAAGAACACTTACCATACATAGCTTCTTGCTAATAACAAGACTAATTTGCTATTATTCATAGTGTTTCTGTGCTGGTAGTAAGTTCTTACAAATAATAATTTTCTCCTTATACAGAAAATGTCAATAATTTTCTTTGCAATGCAGGAAAATCAGAGCCTGACTACATCAAGGAGACATTTAGTTTTAAACAGCTTACGTCCAGAAACCTAAGGGATAAGAAAGACAAAGAAATCCCGCACCTTAGAAAAACACCAGGCAGTCTACCAGAAGTATCTTTATCCACCCTGACCCTGTCTTCAACTCCTGAGACTAATCATCAGACAAAGAAATCCTCAAGTAAGGTATGTTTCTTGGATCTCTTGAGTGCATTTTAATAACCCTTGCAGCGGTGGCACACTGAGAGCCTTCATCTTCCTGCTTTACCTATGGCAGGTAAGGGTGCTCTTCGTATTTGGGAGCAGTTTGCTTTGTAGTTTTGTGACAAGGTTGATAGTGTAGTGTTAAGAATAAATAAGACAAGCACTTATATGGGACGGTTTGTATAGGGGTGATCTTGCCTCAAGCAAGAGGATAGACCAGATGACTTCTGTAGATCCCTTCTAGCCCTACTCTTATGTGTTTCTTTGTTTAATTGATTTACTATTTTTATTTTGTAAGCAGTTTAGGACATTGCTATTTCTATAGAAAAAACTGCCTTAAGTGCCTTGCTGATTTGATGTCAGTAGTTGCTTTCCTAGCTCCAAAATGAAGAGAGAAATAATCATCCTGAGGATGAAAATTTTGAGTGTTGCATAGTGTTTAAATAATGGGTATATATCTATTTGTTCTTTTGTTGTTATGAATAAACGCCACCAAACTAGTCAGTTTGACACTAAATTTTTCATCACCTTCTTTGTATTTTTCAAAGAAATCTGGCTCCTCAAAGAAGTCAGCCTGGAAAAACACCATGTGCAAAGCAGATAGAGAACAAGAACGTGCCTACCTTGCTAGACTTGAGAACCGACACAATTACCTGAAGAATCCCCGCTTTTTCCCACCAAATACATCTCATGGAGGCAGATCTCTTATTTTTCCTCAAAAGAAGATAGAAAGAATGTTAGCAGGAAGGAGAGTGATATGTGATGAAAGGTACTTAGATACTCTTTCTCGACTCAAACCCTGATCCTACCAAGAGAGCTATTTGAGTTGATTTTGATTAACACCAGTTTAACCAACAGGAGGATTTGGCCCTATATATTTTGTTTATGGACTTTCAGAAAATGCAGAGTTTCTCTGATTTGCTTCTGTGATTTTCTTGCTAATGAATATCATTTGCCGATTTTTGGACATAGATAAATTACTTATACGCTTAGTGCTCACTGCATGTTTTTCAAGGTCTCCCTTATGGTTTTCTTGTAGTGATTCCCAGGCTGTTCCTGTCTTTCTCGCTAACCCACCTACTGTTTTGTTTTCCAATTATGAAGTTGGTAAGGTTTATGAGGTGAGAGTTTATTTTTCTACAAAAAAATTATTCTGCCTCTGAGAAACTTTACATTTCCTTATGACCGACATGTTTCTCCCACTTCTGTGAATCCTTCAGTATACCTAACAGAACACATGTGAGCCCCATTTAACCCTGTATTCAGTTATCATCACAGTCTGTCTCAGGACAGCTCCTTATTAAAGTCAGTTACTGTCCAGCCAAGGAGGTTCAAATTTGAACCCCTTTTGGGACCAGTGGGCCCCTGTTGTTTTTTTTGGTGAAATACATTTTGTTCCAGAAAGGAACAGCATCCAGTGGGCGCATCTACACATTTATTAATGTGCCTTTGCTATTGCGCATTAAGTTTAGTACCTCTAATATGAGGTGCTAGATAAAGGTACAGTAGCTGTGCTAATGTGCAGTAGCAAAGGCAGATGGTTTTTTGTAATGTTTAATGTGCAGTAGACTAATGCTACTGAACTTTAGCCCATTAGCACAGTTTTTGCTGTGACACGCTAATGCGCAGTAAAACAGTCCACTGTGCATTAAGGCATCTTGTGTAGACATGCCCACTGTCCTCAAATCCAAAATACCTGCTTACCACAACCAGTATATGCAAACTGCTGTGAGAATGAGAGATGCCTTGTAATTGTTGTTTGGTATTTTATTTTCTTTTAAAATGAAGATGACCATAGAGCTCCAGAACACGACAGCAGTATCTCGCCATGTAAGAGTCATCCCTCCTTCTACTCCAGCCTTTGCCATTGGGCTGGGTAAGTTTGTCTGCTAGGTTTGAAGCTGCAAAATTGTCTGGGATCTGTTTTGTCTACTTAAAATGTGATTGTAAGAGGTGGCTTTTTAAGCTTCCCATCAGCAATAAGATCCAAGTGGGCAGAACCTTAATCTTACACAGAGTCTGTCCATTCCATATAGACATTAGTGATTGCCTAAGCTTTCTAGGGCTGTCTTCATGAAACTCCTAAACTGACTCACATGTAGTGAGTAAAGACGTAGGGAGTCTCATTACAATTTAAATGGATTGAGATCAGATTGAAACCCAAGCAAATCTGTGCATAATATATCATGACTGAGGCTTTTAGAGACTCATTTAGGATCTATTCAGTGCCCATTGAAATTGTTGGAAATTGTTCCTGGGAAAATGTGTTGCAGGCAAAGGAAGCCTCCTACTGACTTTAGTGGGAGGAATATATGGGTAACAATTCAAGGTCAGGCTCTTGTAAACTCATTCTACTGGTAGCAAGTTGTCTGCGATGGAAAACATTAAGAGCTCACTCTCATTACCTTCCCAAGGGCAGTATATATTCATAAATGCATAGCACAGCTTTTAAAATTTTAATTTTTCAATCTCCTGTATTTTCTTTCTTAGGAAAATTTCCAGGAGAGGGAGGAATTGTTGCTCCTGGGATGACCTGTCAGTATACAATCCAGTTTATTCCTGAATACCTTGCAGATTATGAAGACTATATACTAGTGGAGACCCAAGCATCATATCCTCTCCTGATCCCTATAGAAGCTAGGAGACCACCTCCTATATTAACATGTTGGTAGAATCTTATCAGACATTATGAGGCCTCAGCAGAGTTTTTTAACCTTTATGGTCTTGACTTTTTAAAGGGGTTCCCTGCAATAATGGTAGAGAAATTTTACAAGTTATTAAACCTTAAAATGCTATAAAAATATAATGCTGTAAAATATTCCTTAAGTTTTGCTGTTACCATATTGTATTTCCAGTTATCTTCATGGGACAGAGTACCAGACCTAAAACTCAGAAGCCCGTGTTCAAACGGAGTTACTGTATTTTCTTACATATAACATACACATTTCCCCTCGAAAAAACAGCTGCTGGAACTTTCAGTGTGCATTATGTGGAAGAAATAGGGTAAGAACAGGTTCTGCCCAGAAAGGCAAAAGTAGAGTAAAATCTGCATGCGGTTCACAGGGAGCAGAACACTGTGTAGGCTCGGCTACCTAGCTGCTGCTACTCAGTTAATTACTACATTCGTTCTGCCTTTCAAAATCAAGGTGTGTATTATATTCCAGCCATGCTGTATGCAAGAGAATATGGTACTTTGTTTCCACCTCTGTCAGTGCTGGAACTATTAAATATCTGTAAAACTTTTCTGTCGAATATCCAGCGCAGCCTGTGCCCTCTAAAACTGTAGGGTCACATTTTCAGATGGCATTCATCTGCATTGGGCGCTACCAGCAGAATCTATGAATCTGTAGCTCCAATGACTCTAATGGGATAATGCCTATTTGCATCAGCTGCAGAACTTTAATGCTAACAAGCAATAATATAAAACTCCTGTAGAGCTCAACTCTTTTCAACAAATGCATTTGTTATTGTCAGCATTTGATACAGTCCTTAAATACTTGGATCTGGAAGCCTCATTTAATTTGGGAAGACTACAGCAAGTTATAGGTCAAACTGTTTCACTATCAAACTAAGCATCTAAAGGGTTGAACTCTAATTTTTCACGGCGCTATCCTACCTTGGCTTTTGCTTCTCTTTTGAATGTTAATAATTTGTGTTGTTCATATTCAATAATGTCCCTGTTTGAAGAGTAACACATGAAATAGTCGTTTTAAAGCCATTAGCTTTCACTGCATTTTTGATTTGCTGTGTTGTTTGTTGTAGTACCTCACACCATAGATTGTGGTTCCTGCCTTGTCGGGGGAGTGAAAATAACAGACTTTGTGTGCAGAAATGAAGGGCTCAGCACTGGGAAGTTCTGTATAATGCCCAAGAGTGCATGGCCACCTCCTAATTTCAGAGTAAGTGTTGGGAAAGAACTGTCAGACCTAATCTTGATATTGCAACATGCAAAGAAGTTGTGAGCCAGTGACAGTACATCAGCAGGACTGGCCTAAGGCCATGTGGCTACACCACGGTGTTGGGAGTTCCTGACAGGCTTTTTTCCAAGTACGGCCTGCTCAAACACTCCAAACCCAGAAACACGCCAGTGATTCTGCTTCTCAGTTGCTCTAAAGACCTCAGTCCTAGAAAGACCAGAGGGGAAGACATCAGATTGGCCTCACCTACATATTTGTGGGTTTGGAGGCTACCAGCAGAAACAGGTGAGATGAGGTTGGGAACAGCCTGGAAGGGATATGTTGCTCCTGCAATGGGGACCTCTGCAGACCTCAAAACAGAGGCATTTGTATGTGCCACAGTGATGAAAGCAGTGCCCCTCCTGCCTCCCTCCTGAGGACAGTTACAAAGCAGGAGTGATTTTCTGCTGACTCAGCAATGCTATTTTATTTTGGGGAATTATTAAAAAGAAGAATTATTAGGCAGGGGGAAATGATGAGGCTTATACAGCATGCCATCTGTTTTAAGTAGCAAGCTATAAAAATAATCTGATCAATTTTGTTTTATTTTGTGTACATCTAGGCTGTTGCCACTGTCGGTTTTGTGGAGCAAGCTCCATTTGGAATCCACCCTCCTATTTTTGAGCTGTGGCCAGGTGAAGCTACGCTGCTAGAGGTTAGTGTCTAGCACATATTTGGGAAAGCCCAAAATACATAAGCAAGCTAGATGGGTTTTTCTAAAACGGCCTGTGGCTTGATCCTGTAAACCTTTACTTGTATGAATGAAGGCAATAGGATGGCTCACATGAGTGAGCATTAGCAGAATGAAGCTGATTTATCTCAGTTAATACACAGGTGGTGAAGCTAATGATATAGCTGTCTGCCTCAGAGTTTTACGAAGCCACCATAATGTCAGATTGTGCCTTTTAAGGGCAACCCTAAAATAAAGTGGTGACTAGCTGTCTTGGCATGGGAGGAGCAATATGCTCCTAAGGACCTACAGTGCTACCTGGTGTATAGGATCAAAGCTTTAATAAACCAACCTGGAAGGCTGTGATGTAGCCTTCCCTCCACTGTGACCACTGCTGAGAAGGATGAGCCAGGGCTATCATTTCATTCCTCGCCTTAGGAGTGATTTATATTCCAGGGATGCCTGCTAATGAGTATTGCTGGAGAGCACAGGGGTTTAGGCACTGCTGAGGTCCTCAGCTTATCTCTGTATTAGTTCAACTGTTATGTAATATATATGGTGCCTGCATTTCCAACTGTATAATCCTTTAGGTGTCTCAAATCTTGTTGTTGGACCTGAACATAGCTATCCAAGTTTTGGTGGTAACTGAACCCTAATGGGATTCACATGTGAGGCACTAACCATCTTTCTGTCCTGAAGAGTTCTGTCTGGCAGGCGTTGTCGGAGCACACCTACCACTTGGAACACAGGGAAGAGTAAGAGGTGGTGGCATTCTGCATGGTATCCACACTTTTAGGTCACAGACATCTGTAACCCGAGAGTCACAGCGTGTAGTATCTTTAGTGCTTATTTAATACTTGATTCCAGCCTCACTTTCATTGTTGTAACTCTTTTGCCTTAGTGGAGTTACTCCTTATTCACCACAAAGTAGATGACGGCAGAATCTGATCTCCAGGTTTGATTTATTAAATATGAAAAGTTTTATGATGCGTTGCTAGAGATGTTTTAGAAAGGACTACATTGGGTAAAAGTGTAAGGATTGTTAAGGCATTCATTATGGGCAATGCTCCTTCATCTTCTCTTCTCTTTTAGGTAGCATTTTTTCCTTCTTCTCCTGGAAATATGGAGCAAGTATATACCATTGTTTGCGACAACTGCCAGGTCAATGACATCACAGTTACAGGTTGTTTTTAATGTGTTTTCTGATACTGCACAAAGCTGAAATGAATAATACACAGTAGCTCAAGATGATTTAAACTTCAGGTTAATGGATTAAGCACTGATTGCAGAGCACTTTGAACATGGCTGACTGGTGCCTCCTGAGTCCCCCCGTGACCGATTGTGCTGACCGGGGCAGGGATGGGGGGGGCACGGCCAATCGCAGGCCATCCGGAAGTGCTAGCAGTGCTTCTCCTGGCACCCCCCACTCCCCGGCTGGTGCTTGCAGGGGGGCACCGGTGCTCCCGCCTGCCCCCCCTGCCCGTCCCCTAAGTGGGGAGCACTCACTGTGCACCAGCGCTCTCAGGGGGTGCATGTGCAACCTCAGTTCACTCCCCTACATGTTGCCACTGACTTTGAAGATGTTAAATTTAAATCTTTTTTTATTATTGCACTACCCTGCATTTGGAATCCCAGTTGTGCTGGAGCACTAGCTCTTCACCTTCTGAAGCCAAATGTGTGGTGCTGGGTTTTAAAGTATTTGAGAAAGGACTTTACAATTGGAAACATCACTAAATAGCAAGGAGAAAGCTTGAAATTCTTTGTGTATTACATGTGTTATGTATTCCTTTAGCCTCTAAAGTTATGTTATATTTTCAGAGTCAAGACTTGGCATTCATGATGTCAGTAATAAACTACAAGACACCAACTTATGTGGGGCAAAAGTACACTTGGGTGTGGGACAAGTGTGGCACAGCTAGTACTATGTAGATATGTTGGAAAGAAAGGGTGCAGCTGCTATTAAGGTGACATGATAACTTCAGCACAGTTTGCGCCAGAGTCAGCTGTTCCCAGGCATGGCATCTGCGGCGGAGGAGCTGGCTGGGGCATGAGAGTGCTAAAGTGCGGAGCTATGTGACAGGCAGCCCCCCGCGCTTTAGGACCCTTGTGCCCCAGCCAGCCCTGATCACCGTCGACACATGCATTGTGGCACAGTAAATGACTCTGCCGTAAGATAGTACTGTCTCCCCCAACAGTAGTATCTTACAGCGGAGTTAATTAATTTACTGCACTCTAATACCAGCACACATGTAGACAGTGATGCTTTACTGTGGAGCTAATTAGTCAACTGCAGTAAAGCACACATGTAGATGCACCCAGGGGTACTCATATTAAGTTCACTAAGCATATTGAACGTTTTGATTTTTAACTCAGGCTCTTCCTTTGAAGGGCTTGTGAATGCTTTAGAAAGGGTGTATTGTTGGCCTTCTTGGACAGAATTGCAAGGGTTAAGGCAGAAAAACCTTCTGAAGAGATGATATGTAAAATAAATTGCTTAAAAGCTGGCTGCAATCTGCATAGCAGGGCCAACTATTAGACTTAATCAGCAAGGCCTGGTATATGGCTGGGAAAAATTAGCGGGGCTTGGAGTAGTGATAAGCCCTGTCAGCCTAGTTCCTCAGTTCTGGACAGGATAACAGAAATATAACAACTAAGTTAATGTTACTTGTGCGGGCCGGGAGCGACCCGAGCCCTTTTCCGCGCTGCACGCGGGCTGTGGCCAGCAGCCCGGGCACGCCGAGTCGGAGAGGGAAGGCCGTCGAGCTGGAATTAGGCACAGACGCGTAGCGGTAGTTTTAAAGATTGTTTACTTACACCGAGATGGCAGATGGCAGATATGATGCTGTGTCGCTAGGTGGAGCCGCCGACGATTACGCTGCGTCGGTGGGTGGGGTTACCCTCGCAGGTTCCCCCAAAGCTCTGCCCTTCTCTTCCGGCCTCTCCACGCGGCTCTCCTTCGGCTCGGCGCCATCTTGGGCTGGCGTTCCGAGATCCTTTTTCTTAGCCGCTTCTTCGACCGCCCGAACGGCCACATGCAGCTGTGCCTTCAAACTT
>NW_005842056.1:1160493-1180545 GCF_000455745.1 Alligator sinensis
ACAGACGGTCTCGTGGAGGTTGCTAGGCTCCACGGTGCAGAGCTCCGGATGCTCTGGGTGAACGAGCCACCAAAATAGAAATCGTAAATACGTCTTATAAAAGTCGCGTTCGAAGACGGGAAGAGGTGGGCGGTGGATCAGGCCGCCACGCTCCTCTGGATCTCACACAGGGTTTCTATTACCCTGCCGTGTACCCAGAGTCCCCACGAGATGGATGTGGAGTCCTCTTCGGCTTGGGCGGAAACTGCTCAAGCCTCTTATACGGCTAACAAGCCAATCGTTAGCCGCCACGTGTGAATAATTTAGCACTAGCCAATCACGGGGAACAAATTTGCATGCCGGTGGCGGGAACTCTTTTGCACCGTGCATTCCTCTTGCAACATGAGCAATGCACTCTGCAAAAGAAGCTGCAGAAAAGGCGGGAAACTCGTCCCTGCACCGGGGTTTCCTCTTGCTACAGGAAACTCTCCCGTGCAATGCTCTGCAACTTGGCGGGGATAATTCTGGTGCCGAAGCACACACACAATCATGCCTTTTGGGTCATGACATTACTGAGCTCCACGACCCAAGAAGCAAAGATACTGTAGATACCAGATATAATTTAATTAGGAGAACAAGCTTAGCACATGAGTAGTATTCTGACTGGTTAGTAAATATGTGATCACACAGTAACTAACTATGTGTTAGCTTATGATTGGACTAACTATGCATCTATGAATGTATGAAAGATACATGATTTAGGAAGATTTTGAATATGGGTGATTTTGGATATGGATATTGCACTTATCTCCCCTTTTGGCCAGTCTGGTCACCTGACTGACAGTGAAAAAAGCTAATTTGGTTATATTCACTGCATCAGTGTACTTGAACCATGTTGAAGTAGGAGCTGATAGCTCATTGGGAGCAACAGCATATGTAATTAGCAGTCAGTATAGTAACTGCTAATATACTGGCTATACCTTGTTAGTATTCCACTGAAAAGTGCATGGCAGTGCAAAGGTTTTTAGTGTTCTTACGCACAGTTCATATTCTAATTGGTTGCTTTCTGTGATAAAGTTTGGGGGCTGAATTGTCTGCTGGTGTAAGCCCTCTTAGCTCTCTTGACTTAAATGGAACTGTGCCAGTTTACATCAAGTCACGCTAGTTTACATTAGCTGACAATCTGAAACCCCAAAGAGTGTTCAATTCCTGAGAAAATATCAATATTAGTGCAGACTGACAGTCACTTGATGTCATGAAGCTACTGCAGCCTTAGCTACAGAGCTGAGGATGACCCCAATTTACAGCAGCGTCCATTGCTGTAAGTATGATCATGAGTAAGAAGTGTTATGAACAAAGTTAATCCCACATGGTAAAGAATGATTCATATTTATTTTCTCCTAGGCCTTGGACAGCTGATAGCTATGGAGCTTTTGTCTGTCACCGGTGGAGAATGTTACCATGTTCCTGGTGAGGCTAGAGACGTAACAGCACAGCACTTCGTATGCTTTGACTCTCAGAATCTGCACAGCACAACAGAAAAGCAGCTGATTATAAGAAATTCTACGTATGTAGCTACTAATAATATACAACATTATACAGCAGGGATGTCCACCTGGCTGCCCCCCAGCTGCATGTGCCCCCCCAAAGGGTTAGCTCCTGCCTAACCACCACTTCCCCCTGCCTCCCATTTCCCATGGATGCCCTGGTCTTTGGGCTCTCCCTCCCTCGTCTGGCTTCCATTTCTTGCTTTTGCTCCTGGGGGCAGGGCAGCAGGAGGAGGCCGGGGTGCCTATACTGCGCATGGGGTGAATGAGAACAGCCAAGATGTTTGCATGACAAGGGAGTGTGTGGCTGTGAGAGGTGAGTGTGCTGCATGTTGCAGGGAGCCCGGCTGCCTGTGCAGTGGGCTGCCTATGAGGCATACATGGCCAGGATGGGGAATCAAGCTGCCTAAGCTCTGTGTATGGCAGGGAAGGGGGTCCACCCATGCTATGTGAACAGTGGAGGTGGGGCAGGTTTCCTGGAGGGGAACCCAATGGTGAGGGGGGCCTTCCAAGCATCATATGGCCCCCAGTGACCTGGAAATTAGTCCTGTTATACAGTACTAACATACTAATAGGTATTACTGGTTGCTGACAGATGTGAACAAAAGACACACTTTACCGAAGAAGCAGTGCATTAGTTTGACCCAGGTCTGCAGCTTCTGTAGAGATCAGGGCTCTTTGAGGCTTTTATGTAAAGTTTATTCAATCTGCTATTAGATAAAAGCATCATAAAATCCCTGATAAAGCTCCTGATCCATACAGATGTTGGGCAAGCCGGATTCAACTAACGCAATCCCTCTTCTGGGCATGCGCTAGACTTGGTGCGGGGCGCACACAGTTTAAAGTAAAGTGCTGTTTTTCTGTTCTTGTTTTTTATATCTGTAAGCAGCCACTGTGTTCTGCTGGATGATAATAGCATCAGAGGGTTAAGCACCAGGGCCTGAGAGCTATTTCAGTTAAAGGACAATGAGTATAAACTGGCCATGAATACATTTAGGCCAGATTAGATTAGAAGGTTTTTGAATCCTTAGAGCAGTAAGATTATGGAACAACTCCCAAGAGTGTTTTCGGGGCAAAAAACCCCCAAGTTTTAAGAACAAACTTGATAAGTTTAGGAAAAGGATTATATGGCCTGGCTGCCTGCAATAGTAAGGGGCTGAGCTTGATGATTTAAGAGGCCCCTTCTGCTCCTTTGTTCTTTCTGTAGCCAGAATCTGCCAAGCTAAGAAAACCTTTATGCATTTAGTTAATTGAATGGATAAATGTTCCTTTCTGTCTGCTCCCTCAGTAACTGAGATAAAAGTGTGCTTACAGTAGCCAAAGAAATAATATGCTAGTGAAATATTTTTGACCAGATTACAATAAATACCTATTATGTATGCTTTGCTTAGGTGTATTAATAGCCCAACTTGACCTCAGAGAACTACTAAACAAACTAATTACTGAGAGCCCAGACAGTTCCATTGAGTGGAGTTTGGATCAAATCCCAGAAGGAAAAATATTTAGTCATTTAAATGCTATGTTGCAGTATAAGTTAAGAAGGCAAGACTGTGTCAGCAGCTCTTCCATACTTTATATAACGTCTGTTATTACAACTCCTGTGTGTGTGTGTGTGTGTAGAGCTCTTACAACTTGTATATCTATCTATCTATAGATCTATATAGATATATAAATCTATAGATAGATATAGATCTATATAGATATATATATAGGTACTGTCATAACATATAGACAGCTCTACTCACATACAGCCTTACTGCACAAGTCCATAGTTTCATAGTTGGTCGGGTCGGAAGGGACTTGAGCAGATCATCAAGTCCGACCCCTTGCCATGGCAGGAAAAAGTACTGGGGTCAAGCGACCCCAGCAAGGTGTTTGTCTAACCTCCTCTTAAAGACCCCCAGGGTAGGAGCCAGCACCACTTCCCTTGGAAGTTGGTTCCAGATCCTAGCCGCCCTGACTGTGAAGTAGCGCCTCCTGATATCTAGTCTGAATCTACCCTCTGCCAGCTTGTGACCGTTATTTCTAGTCACTCCTGGTAGTGCTTGGGGGAACAGGGACTCCCCCAATGCCTGTTGGTCCCCTCTGACTAGTTTGTAAATGGCCACTAGATCCCCCCTCAGCCTTCTCTTGTGGAGGCTGAACAGGTTCAGGTCCCTTAGCCTCTCCTCGTAGGGCCTGCCCTGCTGCCCCCTGATCGTGCAGGTGGCCCTCCTCTGAACCCTCTCCATGTTGTCCACATCCCTCCTGAAGTGTGGTGCCCAGAACTGGACGCACTACTCCAACTGCGGCCTGACCAGTGCCACATAGAGGGGGAGGATCACCTCCTTGGACCTGCTCAAGATGCATCTGTGGATGCATGACAAAGTGCGGTTGTCCTTCCTGACCGCGTCCCCACACTGCCGGCCCATGTTCACTTTGGCATCAATAATGAGTCCAAGATCCTTTTCTGCCTCTGCACTGGCGAGAAGGGAGTTCCCCAGCCTGTAGGTCTGCTGCTGGTTCTTCCTCCCCTGGTGCAGCACCTTGCACTTGTCAGTGTTGAAACCCATCCTGTTCTCATCCGCCCACCCCTGTAACCTGTCTAGGTCCGATTGCATCCTATTCCTCCCTCTAGCGTCCTTACATCCCCCCACATCTTAGTGTCGTCAGCAAATTTTGAACAGGGTGCTTTTTACCCCCTCATCCAAGTCACTGGTGAAGATGTTGAACAGTGCGGGTCCGAGAACCGAGCCCTGGGGAACCCCACTGCCTACGTCCCTCCAGGTCGAAAATGACCCGTCCACCACCACTCTCTGGGTGCGGCCCCCCCAGCCAGTTAGCGACCCATTTGACTGTGTAGGTGTCGACGCCACAGTCCCCTAGTTTTTTTAATGAGAATGGGGTGAGAGACAATGTCGAAGGCCTTCCTAAAGTCCAGAAAGACTATGTCCACTGCTACACCTGCGTCCAAGGATTTTGTGACCTGGTCATAGAAGGCCACCAGGTTGGTCTGACAGGGCCAGTTCTGGGCCTCTAATGAACCCATGTTGGTTGCCCCTAAGCATAATCTCCCCTGCTGGCCCCTTGCGGACATGCGCCAGGATAATTCTCTCAAAAAGCTTACCCAGGATCGAGGTAAGACTAACTGGCCTATAGTTCCCTGGGTCCTCCTTCCTCCCTTTTTTGAAAGTGGGGACCACATTGGCCCTTTTCAGCTTTGTCCATCAGCTTTGTCACTAGAAGGGACTATAGGCCACTTCCTTTATAATCTTTAAAAAGAAAGATACCTTTAACAGTAGACTTTAGTTCAATTTTATTCTGTAATCTTCCAAAAAAAAGTCTCTCTCTTTTATACCAGCTTTTTTTTCTGTTTGTTAATGTTTCCAGCCACGTGGAACTTCCTTTCTACTGGCAGATAATGAAACCTAATCTACAATCGCTAATGCCAGAAGAGCCTGTGAACTTGGCAAAGATCAAGTACAACCTAGATATAGAGTCAGGTTTCTCTCTAAACCCTGCCCTGGGAGTACTGCAGCCTCACACAGATCACAAGTTCACGCTCACTTATGCTCCAAAGGAGGTATGGGTTGTGATTCCTTGCTATCTACACACTGCAGAGATGTATTTTTACACAAGCCATGAAGTCTTTGCTATGGAGCTTTCTGAATTAGATTTAATTAACTAGTACTATACTGTGATAAAATTTATTTTAGGGAGTTACTCAAAGAGAGCATGTTCTGGTTGAAAAAATACTGAAAAAATGTCAAGTCCAACATTCTGACCACGTATCATTTCCATACCAATTTAACTTCATTAGCTTCAATTAAAATACTGTTGAGTTAGAGTGATGTGAGAGCAGGGTTGGCTCAGTATATTTATAGAAATGTGATCCAAACAGATTAGGCCCAGAACCGGGGAGGACTCTGTTACGTTAATGATTGGATGCATACGTGTCTAAAAGAAAAAATAAAGGTGAAATTCATTGTTTTTTTTAGAAAGGCTTTAAAACACATTAATGGAAATCTATTTCCATATTACATTATTCATGTTAATAGTATTAATAGTATTAATGTGTTAATATAGTATATATAGTATTAATAAACAAGTGAAGTCCCTGCAAAGCATTGAAGAACTGAGGTCCATCCAACTGGATATCATTACTTCATACCATTAGGTTAGAGAAAGATGTTTCTCAAATGTTGTGTTGCCAACAGAAACACATTAATAGCATTTCTTTGTTAAATATAGACAAGCATCACAGTCAATGACATTTGATTATAGTGAGGTAGAACTATTCTTTAGCTTTTAAAGAATTATATTGATGTTCTTGATTTATTTATTATATTGCATCCATTTTCCCACTTCAATTATTTTTTTTCTTTTGGAGATACATGGTTAGTTAATAACGAATTCCGTTTATTTCCTTTTTTGTATAGCTGAAGGATTATCACAGTGTGATTCAGATCGTACTGAGAGATATCCCAGAGCCACCAAGGTAAGCTGAGAAGCACTAATAGCAAATAGTGAAACAACGGACTTTTTGGTAATATGTGTATCTGTGATTTATTTCTCCAGTGATAGTAATGCTGGTGGGAAATGCTCGATTCTAAAGAATTCATCTACAGAAGAGGTAGCAACACAAATGGCATCAACAAAAAGTTCCCTGCATTGACTAACGCTCATACTTTAGCTTTCCCTGGAACACCTCTGTTGGCAAGAAGTGATTCATGTCTTTTCATTCATAAAGGCCAATGAACAGCCATCAGATGTTTATCATTTCCAAACACCAGCAATCTCGATTAAATTAAACTCATCATCCTAGATGCTTTATATACCAATGCCTTCCCTGTACTTCTTTAGCTTAATTTATCTCTTTAGGTTAATATATTACATTATTTCTTCAAGCCAGTTTGAATTCTTTCACTACTTCCTTTTTCGAATGATCTATTTGAGAAGTTTCTAAATACTATTTTCCCCCCCATAAAGTATTTCAAAAAATAAAGTCTCAGCCAAAAAGAGAGAATTCACCATGACCTAAGAGCCATCTTGTAACATTTCTATACAAACAGTATTTGTTTGAGAAGGTTGTGGGTATAGTGCACACTATCCTATATAGTGGGCACGTCTACACATGCATTTACGCACAACTAAATTTAATGCGCATGAAGCAATTTCTGGCAGGTGTCAACACGTGCAGGGACTTGGCACTAATGCTAGTCCCAAGTCCCTGCAGCCCTGCCATGTGCCCTATGGCCACCAGGGGGAGCTCCAGCCTCTGGCCACAGGGCTGCCAGCACTTGGCAGCCACCTTGACGCTAGAGCCAGGTGCTAGCACCTGGTAGCCATCTGGGAAACTATGATCCCTAGCATGGGCGACTAGTGCCACCGGAGGGGGGTGGCACATGCCCCCCCTGCAACCAGTCCCACCAGGCAGGGGCGGTGAATCCCCCCATGGCTGATCCCACTGCCCCGGGCACACCCGTGGCCAATTCCACAACAGCCAATCGCTGCAGCCACTTCTGGGAGTGGCCCCAGGGGCGGCTGCGGCGACCGGCCGATGCTTGTAGCAGGGGCACTAGCGCTCCTGCCTACACCCCCTGGCCGTTGCCTAAGCGGTGAGCGTGGCCGGTCAGGGGGTGCATCTGCGCTCTCAGGGGGGTGCACATGCACCCCCATGCACCCACTACGCGTTGCCACTGATCCCTAGCCAGCCCCTTCCCTGCCCAGGAGCCGCATGCCCAGCGCAGGGACAGCATACAGCAACTCCCTCCTTGCCCACTCTGCCTCCCCACGCCAGGGCTGCCCCTGCCCTTGCCAGTGATGCCCAGTGCCCTGCTGCTTCAGCCCAGCCCCTGCCAGCGACAAGCAGCACCCCATGCTCCTACTGGCCATGGTGCTGGGCCCAGCAGCCCCCCCTCCCCCACTTCTTCCCCAGGCCCCACGACAGCTGCGCACCTGCCAGCGGGGGCCAGGGCACTAGATACAGGAGGCCCTGCCTGACCCCCACCTCCTGCACTCTGTGGTCCCCGCTACCCGCACCCCCGCTACCCCCTGCCCACCTCCAGCACCACTCTCAGGACATGCACGTGGGTGAAATAAAAAAAACAACTTTATTACCCTCACAACACCCACCCCCATCTCTCCCCCCTCAACCAACAGAGCCCCTCCCCACCCACCAACAATAAAAAGCCACAAAAGTGGGAAACTATATGCAAGGGGAAAACTATTTACAATATTTTGGATCTTCAAGCCCAGAGTGGGGGTTTGGGGCAGGGGGCAGGCAGAGCAAGTGCCCAGCACCCCATCCCCTGGATGTTCCCCAAGACTGGGCCCAGGCTGGCCCCCAGTGGCATGGCAGACCCGGCACTAAAGTTAATGCCGGGTCACGTCTACACATGCATTAATGTGCATTAACTAATCACACCTAAATTTGATACCTGCATTTTCAGGTATCAAATTTAGGTGCGATTAGCCTAAGTTAACGTGCATTAAGGGTGTGCATGTGTAGACGCATGCCTGTAATACTCATTAACTTAGGTTAGTGTGCATTAACATGCCTCGTGTAGACGTGCCCAATATTCTGTAATATTTTTTTACTGAGTATTTCATGCAAAGATCTCTAATGTCTTTACAAGTGTTAATTCTCACCATGTCCCACAGTTCGGAGAAACAAGATATGATTCTTGGAAACACACGCCCCAGAAGAGATGATGTGATAGCCCTGGAAATAGAAGTTAAAGGTTCAACAGAACCATTTCAACTGCTTTTGGAACCATATGCCATTTTCATCCCTGGGGAAAACTTTATTGGTATTAATATTAGAAAATCCTTCAAGGTGTGTCTGCTTCTGATTTTGTTACTGCTTATGGTATAACCAAACACTGCGATATTACTAGAAGACATATTGGTACAGTCTGAGGATGTCAAACAGTGGGCCTATTGGCCATATTTGACCCATTGAGGTGGGTCATACAACCTACAGGACTTTTTGCTGTGGCTGTTGGAAGCCAAGGAGTTAATACCACTGCTCATGAAGCTCCATAATTGGAGCTGCTGGAGCCATAGTTTCAGAGAGGCCAACACCCAGGGGTTAATGCTGCTAGCTGATTTTGGTTTTTGGTTGCTGCTGGTGGCTAAAATCTGCGATGTACACCGCTAAGTGATGGCACCCCACAGATCAACCACTATTAACATTTTCTCAGGGTTGCACTGCTTTGTGTACCAGCTGTGGCTCCTCTAGTCCGGCAAATTGGACTTGACTCTTGCAGCAAACTTCCTTGCAGGAGGCTTCTCCCGCAGCTGATGATCAGGGACTCGGAACAGTTTCTTCAAATAGTTAGTTTGCCCAAAGGTCCATATCAAGCAGCAAAAGGGGTTAAAATCACAGAAGGGTCTGTATGTGTACATCTTGTCTCACTAAAACCTTATTCTTGCCTTGCAAGTCCCATTCATTGCTCTGTCTGGGCTGGGAGGGGCACAGAGCTCTGCAGCGGATCTTCTCTGTCTGTCTGTCTGTCTGTCTGTCTGTCTGTGTCTCTCAGGGTGTGGACTTGACACATTTACTCTGCAGCATTTTCAGTGCTGTTCTCTAGTATGAAGTTGTTTCTGAAGAAGCCAGGAGTATGTTAACTCCAGGAGAACTTCCCTGGAGCTTGCAGTCTTTCTGGGTATATGCTGTGATCTTTGTGCGTTGGAGTCAGAGATGAGCAGACACAGACAGCACAAACCCCCAGTATTTCATACCTTACAAATAAATAGGGAGTATTTGATAGTGCTATTGTCAATAAATGGTCTTGTTGCAGGCTGCTGTGAAAGCATAAAATGTTTTGTTTAGCTCATTAATTTTTAACTGTTTTAGATGTGGAACAACAGCAAATCATCTGTCAAATATTCCTGGGGAAAAATCAGTGAATGTGATATACTTGAAGTTGAACCTCATACTGGATTCATAGGTGAAATTTCCAAGCCTGTACATGACTTTTTAAAATAAAACCCTGTAAGTTATTAAGAGATGAAGAGCAAAGTGGTAAAGTGTCATGTTGCTAAAATGTGTATTATAAAGTAGATGCTGGGGAAGTCATCCGACTGACTTCCTTGTGTCCTTTTTTTAAATTGCCTCTCATTCCTTCTTCCCTCAGAAAATTGTCCCCCATCTTTCCCCTGTTGCAAGACTCTGTGCCCTCTCCATATCCATAGACTGGGTTTTTTTTGTTTTGTTTTTTTAAATCTAGAAGCCAATGAATGCTGTGAATTTGAACTGAACTTTACTGGAGGCAAACCAGGACATGCCAGCCACAATCTGCACTGCAAAATTGAACACTCCACAGAGCCAGTTGTGCTGCACGCTGAGGCTGCTTTTAAGGTGAGGACAAACATAATTTTTCAGGAGAACTAGGTGGTACTAGGATACTTGTAGCCTTTTATCTTGGCTGCCATCAAATCCAGCTGCAAAATTGGTGATGCGCAGATTCTTGTCCACTAACAGCTGTTGGGTGCTGTATGTGAAAGAAGTTGGTGATGTTGATCCAGTTCCTACAGGGTGCCCCTTGCTTCTTCAGCAGTCTAGCACTGGCTATAAGAGGTGTTTATAAGTGAGAGGGATGCTTATCTCACTGCTTCTGAAGGCAGGCTCCTTGCAGGCACCAGGGACCCCTTGTTTTCCTCCGTTCCCCTCTCTCTCTGCCACCTCACCATCTCCCTCTGTGTTAGGGACTCTCTGTGACCTCGACACCTCTCTCGTGCCAGATGCTCCGTGTGCTCCCAGTTCTCGCTTCTCTCATTCATTGTCTCTCATCTTCCCCCCAGGCCAGGGCTCTGTGTCTGTCCGTTTCCCCCTTTAATCCCATACCCCTCACACAAGGGTCTCATTCTGGACTTCCACATGTTCCCCTTACCAAGGTGTGTCTGCCTCCCTTTCCTCCCATGCTAAGAGCGCTGTGTGCATTCCCGTTCTTCCCCTTCCTCCCCCCTGGTTATCTTTTTCTTTCCCACAAGGGGTGCCTGTAGACCTGCAGGGATGCAGCTCTGACTCGCTGTAATTACAGTGTGTCTGAGCAGACTCAATGAATCGAGTCTGCTGGAGTGTGAATATTAGTGCACTTCAGCAGCTTCTATGTCTTGTGTATTCAGCATCTCTGCACTTCAGAATGGTGGCAGGGGGCACTTTAGCACTTTAACTAAAGCTCATTGAACATGCTTTAGTTAAAATGTCCCCATCACCATTTTGAAGTGCAGGATGCTGAATACATGAATCACTGCAGGCATTTTAGTTAGAGCAGCTCTCAGACCCACTCTAATTAAAGCTCTCCCCCCCTGGAATACATACAAAGACACCCCCTAGGACATTAGTCAGGATATCAATCTCCCAAGTGCTGACCATGTGCAAGAGGTTCACTGTGTCCTGTACTGCCCTGTTCTGGTTTCCCCTTTTCCCCAAAGTGCATAGGATTTTTGGATTTTTGCTCATTAATGCCTGGAACATCCCTTGAGTGTATGAAGCTGATCAGGCAGGACATTCTGTACAAGCAAATAGAGAGGTGCCACTCAGTGGAGTATAAGGTCTCACCTTGCCTCACTAGTTAGTCTATGCTAGCAGCCCATCATTGACCCCTGTCCTCAGCAACTTCTGTGGTGCATAAACCATGGGCTCTGACAGTTTCTGCAAGGCAGACCTTGAAAGCTAGATGCCAAGGGGTTGCTCTTAGTTTCTGCATGCAATTTGCACCACGCAAAAAAGCTGGGTGTATGAATCTGAGCAACTGCAGCTGTGTGAGACTTGTTCTCACAATTAATTAAGAGGAAGAACACATGGACTATGCTTACAGGTTGCACCCATCACTCAAAGATACCTGCTGGGGCATGGTTTGTGGGGGAAATTGCTGCTGGGCCTTCTAAATGTCTGGTGCCCAATATGTGGTATGTACAAGATGAGGCCCTGCTGCTTTGTGTGTCATGTCTGTTCTATACCAGATAAGCCTCATCCACCACCCATGTGAAGTAAATGGGAAAACTCATGCTGATTTGTTCAAGTCTCAAAACAGGATTTTGGTCTTTAGGCCCATCAGACACCCATTCATGCGGACTAAATTCATGTGCAAATGCAAATCTGAAATCCCAGTCTTCATTTTAATCAGAGGAGCAATTTCCATGATGACCATATGATCTTTTCTGCAGTAGATATAATACTTTTGCTTTCAGATATTTTATGTAACTATAAACATAAAACTTAACTAATGTGTGCTTTATAATTTGGCAGTTTTGGTAAAAAAAAACATTTTTAAAAGTTATGTTATTTCTTCCTTGGTGTCCTAGGGTCCAGTTCTTTCTGTTGGTGTTCCATCACTTCAGTTGGGTTTGATTAAGTTGGGAGAAAATGTGTTAAGCTCCTTTGAGATTCAAAACCTAAGTCCATTGCCAGCACAGTGGAGAATGCAAGAAAGTCGAGCCTGTTTAGCTGAAAGGAATGAAGAGGTAGGTCATACCCTGTGAACAACCATACCCAGAGCCAGCTGTTCTCTCATCTTTGCTATTTATCTTTCATTGTCATTCTTATCATGATGATCAAACTCTTTGAACATCAGAAAACAGTTTTATTAAGTGAAATACTGTTGCCAGTTTTCTTCATTTCCTTTTATCACAGATTCCCTGATGATCTAATTTTATGACAGGTTGAACATTTCCTTTGGGAACAGCTAGTGGCTTTAACTCCCATTAATATGAATAGAAAGTGAAGGGATTAATAAGAAGTGCTTATAATATCTCAGAAAGATGTAATTGCAGAATTAGGGCTTATGAATATTAAACAATAAATTTGAAAAAATATAAAGAATAAAAATATACAAATAATTAAATGCTTCCTGCTGGCAAAATACCAACCAACACTGCTTATGAGCACTCAGGTTGTATATTCTGTATCCTATTATTTGTCTGCACAGTCTATTTTATAAAATAATCCCTCTAATATTATGGCTCAGACATGGTTTAAAGTGATGATATTCATTTCATTATTCTTCTGTACCTGCCCCAATGCCTGACTTGCCCACTCTGTTCCAAGTTCTTTTAAACACAGTTCATCTTGGTGTAGTTCTAGCCATTTTGACCAGGTACTGCCTCTAGCCTCATGAAAATCCAGATTTTGTTCCACATCCACGTAACAGAAGGATCTTACAGACACAGCAGTTCATGTCATGTTCACGCTCTGCTTTAGGCATCATCTTAAATCTCCTTAAGGCTGACACCAATATGCAGTAAACCACCAAAGTACTGAGCAAGCGCATATTTTGGTTTTTTGCAATCTGTATTGGCTATCTGTAAATTTCCAGACTGCTGTTAAAGTATTTTGACCTACATGGATCTAGGACTTCCCTGCTTGGGAGATCACATTTCACTTTTTCTCACGCAGCTGCAATTGAATTTAGCAGGTGAAAGCTGAATCTTGAGCTCCTGTGGTTTGAATGTGAGGAGGTGGGCTGACCTGCTGTTTTGATAAGAATTTATTCTGATGTGAATGTATACCCTGCTTAAGCTGTAAAATAGCCAGAAAGCATGGACCTAAAGAACATGCAGCAAATCTGGGATTTGAGGAAGAGGGCATATTGTCTGATGGTTGATAGCTATGAAGTAGTCTTCAGTATTTTGGTGTATAGTTTAGTTAATTTTTGCTGGTACATTGTGGGGTTTGTGGATGGTTTTGTCTTGTATATAACAATGGTTTAACAATCATTTTGTCTTGTATATATTTTGGGGGTCGGACTCGATGATCTGGGGGTCGGACTTGATGATCTATTGAGGTCCCTTCCGACTCTAGCATCTATGAATCTATAACGTTGTATGTTCGAGAAGAAATGTTACGGGCACCTAAAATCTGAAAGTGGTGCTTTCTATTTTCTTATAAAACAATAAAAGGGGAAATGTTGCCTTTAGACCTTTTCACATAATTCTCAATGCAGTCAGTGGGAGTTATGCATGCTTATTTGAAGGCAAAATTTGATCTCATCACAAAGCCCAACCTTTCTCGGATGGACCAGGTCAATCCTGCAGGTCAGTTATTAGTTGCTTCTTACTGCTAAAAATTGAAGATCCATGCCATATTCCTAGTACCTTGATCTTGATCAGTTGAGACTCTGTGGCCACATCTACACAAGACACTGACTGCACAGTTGTCATTGTGCAGTCATTTAGTACTTGCATACCCGAGTAAATGATTGCGCAGTAACCAGCATTACTGCACAGTAGCATTCCCACATGGCTGCCTGGTGACACTGGCTGAGCAATAACTCATTATTACTGCACAGTAGCGTCACGCCATGGTTCGTGCCCTGCGACGCAACTGCGCAGTACTTAACGAGCTACTGCACAGTAAGCGTCTCATGTAGACACAGCCTGTGTCCTTTAGCTAGAGCCTATCTTCATATGTCAGAGGTATGTCACCAATCTGAGTTCTTGGTATCAGTGGTTCACTGCTGTCTGAGAGCTTCTGAGAGATATTTGTCATGTTTGTTTCCTCTCTGTTACCAGGTATCCCCATTCACAGTTCGGCCATCTGATGGAGAATTACCTCCTTTAGGCGAATGCAGAGTATCAGTCCTGTTTGAGGCCCAGCAATGTCAGCATCTCCAGACTGTGTTAGAACTAGTGGTAGAAAACGGAGAAGAAAGGTGAGGGGTAGGGGATGGGAGGTTTCTTCACCATCTTTTATGTGTCTTGTGATTTCGATGGTTATCTCCTGAAACAACACAATGTGTCAGAACCTCAGCACTCCGGACAGAGCATATAGCCTTTCATTAAACTATGCAAATAAAAACTTGGGTAAATTTCTGCCTGCATGCTGTTGTGTAGTGTACACATCTCACTGACAGTACCTTTGTGTGTCCATTTCCAGTCATCTTCCTGTTTTTGCTGAGGTGCAGACTCCCCAGGCTTGTCTGATTTCCAGTCACCTAGTATTCAGCGAAATTTATATTGGAGTTCCTGCACAAGCAAACATCAGACTTTTTAACCAGATGCTGCTGCCTGCAAAATACTGTTGGGGAGAGGTAAGCAGCTTTCTAGTGTGAGGAATAGTGTTGACAGGGTGCAATAAAGGCAGGGGCTGTAAGTACTACCACAATACAAATAATACAAATGATGAGTGAACTGAGATGCATTGTAGAACGTGTGTGTTGTGACCACTATGATTGGGTCAGCAGCAGCGGGTAAATTTGGGAACCTTGTGCACCAAACCTCCTGAGATAAGAGCAACTGTCATCTGGTACTAATAGCTGGCTTGTATTCTGTATGTTGGCCTGTCAGTAGAGCAGGGATAGGACATGTTTAGCCAGTGCATTAGAAGAGGATTGCACTAGGTAAGGATTCCCTTTGATTCTGCTAAGCTAATTTATGATGCACCATAATAGTGTGTGATGATGTTACAGAGTAGCAAAGAAGATCCTTACTTTGATGGTTATCCCAACTTAGTCCTTTGTGGGCAGGCATGTGGAACAAGTGTGCAGGTAATAATAATTACAGAAAGTGTGTAAGGGTGAGATCCAGAAGAGCACTTGGGCACCACAGCACCGAATGATGCAGTGCATAGCTTTTAGGAGGCTGGTGCCTGGTCTGGAATCCAGAACCTGAGCAAGATTTCTTACTCATTCAGTGTATGGGGGCTCAGGACAGAATCCAAAACAAACACGCATAGTGTTTGTGCCTTTTACATGGAGCAGTTATTAAAATGGTCCTTGGAGTGAAGATGGGAACCCAGGTCTCCACACGTCCAGCTGAGTGCCCTAACCACTATACAGAGTCGTATTCCTTCTTGCTCTCTCTTTCTGGCTTACTGAGTGGCATAGCTGCAAGGCTGGAGAGTGCTATCCCAAAATAGCCTGTCGGCTGAGGTTAGGCACCTCCAGGGATGGGGGAGATGAGTATTTGAACCCCCTCAGGGAAGGGGGGAATGCAACCCAGGGCTTTTGCGTCCTGAATCAGTGCTTAAACCAAGTGTTACATAAAAAGGAGTTGCTGCCACCACTGATCTTTTAGAAAGAAGCAGCAGCTACCAGGCTTTGCTGTGTGGAATAGCACACCGTAGGTGGGTGGGCGTGTGTGGAGTACTCCAAAAATATCTAGTGGATCCAGCCCTTCCAGGGAGGTAGGTGGAAGAGCCCCTAGTTTCTGAATCTTGAGTAGGTTGAGGCATGAAAGAGGTGCCGAGTTGCTTACCCAAGTTGCTTAGACAGGTGCTTCTGGGCATGCTGAGAAGCAGAACCTTGGCACCTGGGAAACGTCAGGGTCAAGGAAGTCTATTGCCTAGAAAGCTTAATCACCTCCAGGGTTAGAAGGCAGCTGAGCTGCGGTGTTCAGGATCGCAGATACAGAGTGAAATGCCTTAATTCCCCCCAACCCCGACTTAGTTCTGTTTGAATGTGGCCTTAAGCAGCTAATTGCAATATTGAAATGAAGAGATGTTTGAAGTGGGTCTGGATTTATAAGTTATAATTGTGACCATCCTTAAGTGTACAGGTTGCTTCATCCTTGTGGTTATCCTCTCTCTGAGAATGCAGTTTGAAGGGAAGAGATTTAACCAATTGCAGGTAATGCTTATCTCATCTCTCTGGCAGCTCATTGGGAGTCAATCTGCTCTCTGCTCTGCCATCATCACCCCAGCAAGTGGCATTTTGGGCCCAAACGAAGAAAAAGAATTGTGTGTGGAGCTGACAGCTAACACTCTGGTAAGTGTAAAAACCAGCTAAAAATGAACAGGGAACCAGGAGTTTCTTAATTTAGCACTATGAGCAGGTCAGCCACCCAGCTTACTTAATTGAGGCCGGGCAGCATAGTGTCCAGGGTTATCGGCCAGTTTATTTTACAGGAGACAGCCTTGTCCCCACAGTAAAAAGAAAGCAACAAATGAAGCCAGTGTGCCAGCAGCAAACAAGCAAAGAAACCCAAACTTGCAGTCTTTCCGCAGCCCATGACACAAGGCTGGAAGACTCTGTACTTCTCCCTAAGCAGCAGTAGCATCTCCTCTCCCCCTTGCACTCTGCTAGCCGAGCTTTCAACCCCTCCTCACTTATTATTCATCAGTAACAGCTGGCCTTCCAGTTCTCCAGCCAGGTAGCCTACAAACCACTGCCCACCAGCAACTGGGCTCCAGCCCCTGCAGGCTGTACTTCCTTACAGCCTCCATTTGGTAGTGGTTAGGGCCACTCCATTCACAGAGCCCGAGCCTGGGCATCTTCAGGAAACATTATAAGACCATTTTGGGGGGGCAGGCTTTTAGCAAGAGTTACATTTTGGGGCATTGTCTGGGGAGTTTCTTGTTTAGCACATGCTATTTTATTTTACTATTTTATCTTTATTTATAATTTTCATAATGTTAGTTATTGTAAGCTACCCTGAGGCTTTTCCAGAGAGGGTGTCATGGAAATCTAATAAATAAATCAGTAAAACAGATACATAAACATAGTGTTGCCTAGCACAACACAGATTGCATACAGTTTTCTGAAACTGCATTTCAAATATGCCTTACAGATTACCGTGATTGAAGGCAGTAGATGATATGGTTTGAATTATACACACTTTAAATCAGTGCTGTTTTATTTCTTTGCTTCCCAGCCTTCTTTGTTTGCTTTTTATTATGCCTGTTTCTTAATACAAGATATTTAGTGCTTCTTTCATAACATACACATCCTCCCTTTTGTCATTGCGCCAGCCGTAATTTAGAGGATTGGCATCTCTTCTACAGCAGTGCTTTGATTTTACGGATGTAACTTAGCTCACAGAATGTATTAGCGTAATTGAGAGCTTGCATTAAAAAGGAGTTGCTGTGGTCAGCACTCTGCAAGCAGGACTATGAGAGATGCCACAGGATTTATCAGCTCTGAAATAAAGAGGCTTCTGCTGTTCAAGTTTATAATTTATGCAGGCTGTAGAGATTCGTGGAGTTTAAGACCAAAATGATTATCATCGTCTAGTCTGACTTCCATCACAAATGTCACCCTGCAGTTACTGCATCAAAGCCAGTGACTTGAGGCCAAATGAAATCATCTCTTTTAGAAAGCCACCTAGTCTTGATTTATTGTCCTTATATTCTTAAGAACTTCAGCACATCCAAAACTGTGTGCTGTATGATAAGTAATGGTAAGTTTTGCTAACTGAAGTGTGGATAATGCTTAAAGCAAGGAAGAGAAAACGGAGAGGTTCCAGAGGAGGCAGTCTAGTACTGAATTCAGATTAGGAGGAGTTAAGGTGATGCAACAGCCCAAGTAAATTTTCCTCCATATTTGAGGTGTTTACTTGACCAGAAATTACCAATGGATATAAGAAAAAATGGGCTAAGGATCTCTGACTTGGCATGGTTTTTTACATTTACTCTTGAAACACGTTCTTAATTTTCTTTATGATCTATCGTATTCCTTGCGTTAACTTCCCACTTTCTTATCTCATTCCAACTGCTCCTTACCTGCTGAAAATTACAGGAGGAAAGACTGGATTAATACGAGATCAGGCAACGGGTTTGGTTTCTGTAGGCAATTCACCACTGGAAAAAGTTTTCTTTCAAGTAGAAGTGGCAAATGTCCTAATGGTGTATTTTTAGGTTTATTATCTGGCAATAGCATGAAACGTACAGTAACAGCAGCACATTTTTACTTTTGTACCTCCTACTAAGCAAGTTGGATGTAGAGTTTGGGTAAGATAAAAGAACCCAAAAGACTTCCCAGTTCTACTGTGATTCTGTTTTTAATCCAGTCAGACGTAGACCTGTCTTATTAATACACTTTTTGATGAGATCATGTTTTTTCTGTATCCTTAACTCCATTTACAAGACTGTATAATCTGGCCCTTATTAGGGTGAGCTGAAGGACCTTACCCTCTGCTGTAGCATAGAAGACATGAAGGATCCTCTTTTTCTGGCCATTTCTGGACGAGTAAAGGGACTGCATGTCACATACTCAATACCCTATGACAGTGAAGTTATCAGGTAAGTGAGGACATTTAAAATCACCACTCAAACCAGGTAAATGAAGGCATATATAATCTTCCCTAAGCTTGTTTGTCTGCACTCAATGGATACACTATGTTAGTCCTCCTTGGAGTACTACTCAAAACAAGCAGTGATCAGTGCATAAAGAGGGAATGACTGGCTAGGATGCAGTACTGCAAAGAAGGACCTGGGGGCTACAGTGGACCAGAATATGAGCCAAGTGTGCTCTTGTTGCAAACAAAGCCAACAGCCAAAACTGGGTTGTATTAGTGTCACTTGCAAATCAAGGGAAGGGATTCTTTTGATCTATTCAGCACTGATGAGACCTCACCTGGAGTACTATGTCCAGTTTTGGGCCCTGCACTTCAAGAAGTATGTGGACAGTTTGGCATGAGTCCAGCACAGAACAATGAAAATAATTATAGACCTGGGAGGTGAGACAGGTGACAGATCAGTAACAGGTTAAACAGATGCTTTGCTGGGATGGTTTAGTCAGGGATGATTCTACCTTGTGAAGTCCCTTCCAGCCCTACTTCCCTGTGATCCTAAAGGCTCTGCTAAAGCATTGATCAGAGCATGCCTCACTTGAGTTGCGCAGAGTTTAGACTGAAATATGCCTATAAGTTTAGGCCATTCAGATCCCTGACAAAGCTCTGACAAGGTTAAGTGTTAAGATTGGTTGATAAGGCTGGGGCCAGATGGGCCAGATTGCAGAAGATAATGACAAAATGTTCAAGGATTAGTCAGTCTGGTGGAGATGTTGACATTTACTATGTAAATGCCTTATAAGAACAATTACACCTCGATAGGAACAACATTTTTTTGATCAATGCATAAGCGGGGAACTGGAAATCCTCAGAACTTTGTACTGGTCTGGGGACGCAATATGTGAGTTGTGCCCTACACATGGGGCTGACACCTTGTAACCATTTTCTGTGCCTGTTAGTGAGTAAGTGTTTTGTAGGTAATAACTCTGGCAGAACTTTTGCCCCTGAATTGAGCCTGTGATCATTCTTCCTATAACATCAAGGTCTTCAAGAGAACGCAGACCGCCTATAGCAGCAGCAGCACAGACGGCACTCCGACAGAGCACTCATACACAGAAAATGACACCAAGCACACAAACGGAGGACAGCACACTGTATTTGTCCACCTGTTGTGGAAGCTTTGCTGAGCCAAGCCTCTCAGGCACTAGTTTGTAGAAAACCAGTGACTAGTCTGAGAGAGAACACTGGATCAGTTCTTTGGGGACTGTAATTCCTGGTCAATCCAACCTTTGTCACTTAGCAGCTGCTGAGTGCAACATGGCTCATTATCACAGCAAAAGCAAAGGTAGGGAGCTTGTTTGTTGCCAGTTATTGATGGCAACATGGAAAACTTTAAGCTCCTTAATTTACATTTCCTTTGCAAGGTTTCGAGTAACATCCGCTCTGAACAGAGGATGTAGAACTGAAGACATAACACCCTGAGTCAATTGCTAGCCATGATAGATGGAGATGGGAAGCTGGATTATGGACCGATTGCATCTCTGCCTTAAAAGATCCAAATAATGAGAAGAAATGTGGTTTCCACATTCGTGAG
>NW_005842056.1:1180576-1202934 GCF_000455745.1 Alligator sinensis
CAGCACACTTCCTGTGGCCAGGGCATCCAGATTAACTGAACAAGGATGCATTGTGTAGCCTGAGTTTGCACCAGCATCTAGGAAATGAAACTTCCAGGCAAGCTTTTCTCTTGAGGTTTCTGTTCCTGCAATAGCTGCCCTGGAAAAGTCAAATTTACTTCTCCCCAGACTAAGAGAGGGTTCAGGGGCACATAGACCTTGAAAGGGTTCGTATTATTTCCCCCACTTGCACCGTGCTTGCGAAGAGGCCTGTTTCCCTCCCCATTAGGAGTAGGAAGAATCCAGAGGGCAGGAGTTGCAGTTGAATCAAGCCCAAGCCCAGGATCTTCATTAAGCAAGTAAAGTATTGGGAGGAAGGACTCCACTTGTGCTTCCTCCCCCTCTAGGCTAAACCACTCACAGGGACAGCCTAGCTCTTTGGGAATGATTATCACTCAGTGGAGCTCATAAATATTTCTCCCTGCCTGTTCTCTCTCTCAGTCCTTGTACTGAAGGCCTACTACGTGCTGTGGTGCTTCCTCTGCTGAGTGGGAGAATTAGCCTTGCAGAAGACAGGGTAGATTTGCACTTTCTAGACCAACTAAATTAGGTAGGTAGGTAGGTAGGGATAATTTAGTTAGTCTAGAAGGTGCACATGTACCCTGCCTTCTGCAAGGTGATATACACTTTCATGAATTAACAGGAGGCTGGGATGGTGCGGGCACTAAGATGCACAGTTGACAGCGAAGAGGTTGCAAGATGTGAATAAATGAGAGTTCTGATTTAATATTCACGTCATTTCTATCTACAGTGATGAGAAACAAATGCTACAGAGGTCTCAAGATCTTCTGCTGGACTTTGGATCTGAAGTTCCATTCCAAGGCATAGTGAAGCGTCAGCTAATGATTACCAATCATACTGGGATTGAAGCTCCTTTCATTGTGGAGGCTGATTATTTCCAAAGCTGTCTGCCTAAGCCAGAGGAACAAGGAAGCAGCCTGTGAGTGTAGCCTTTCTTGCTAATGAATCAAAGGCTAAATCTAGTTTTATCCCTCTCATTGACACTGATGCAAATCTGGAGCAATTCTGTTAAAGTCAGTGGAGGTATACTGGTGTTAGAGCATAATCGTCCATCCATTTTTAAATCCTGTGCCAGCTCAGGGAGAAGAGTGCTTGCTCTTGAATCACCAGCACTGCATCTTGCAATGTCCTTGTGTTTCTGAAACACGTTTCCTGATGTTTCTCTTGAAAACCGATGTACTGTCTGCCTGAGGTCTGCAGGAAACATATGCAGCCAGGTTTAAGTGGGTGAAATAACAAAGCGTGATAGACTTTGGAGCTATGCTGCTCTGTGCCAGCTTAGGGTCTGGCGCACAGAACATGGGACTTTGGGTTTAAATTATTTTATTTTTAAAGATGTTACCTTTAAAAGCCATCTTGCAGGTGTTGCCAGGAAGTCTGTCTTGGAGCTGTAACAACTGGCAGTCTGGTAGACCTAGCTGTAATGTTAGCGGTGCAGGATTATCATGGAGACTTTTTTCCTTTCTCAAGGTCCACCACATGCCTGGTGAAGAGGACAGCCCAGATTACAAGGCATGTGGCCAAGAGAGCACAATCAGGTATGGAAAAGCTGTTTCTGCTCTCTGGCTCAGTCCAGTCCTAGATGGCAAACTCCAAGGATGAAATGTGGTGATGGCATCACAACTGGCACATTCAGCAGTCTCATGCAAGGGAAAAGGGCTGAATGTGCCAGGAGTGACACCTTTCATCCTTTGCACTTGGTCCCAGGATGGGACCAAGACGCTGGTGAACAGCCTGGGACAGGCAGCACAAGGGCTTGTCTGTGGGGTGCTGTTTTGCTCATAAAGGACATCAAGCTCCAGAGCTGCCAAGCCAGTCATTTAGATCAGGTCTAGAATTCAAAAGATTAGGGCGGACTGTGGCCTAACTTCGATCTCAGGCAGTCACTTTGCTTTGAGTAGGGTTGGATGTACTGACAGTGAGAGCTGCCTTTGCTGCATTGCACCTTGTTTAGATTGCAGTATCTCCCAGTAACCCAGTTGGGAAGGATCAGGTCTCCCTTGTGCAAAGTGCTGTATCAATACACAGGACCAGACTCTGACCCCCGTATTCACCTAGAAGAGCACTTTTGTTCACACACAGCTAGTGAGACTTCTCCTGAAGTAAGGTTCTGCTTTCTGTCCCATGGCAAATTAATATATAATTTAGCACCAGCAGGTCTCAGATAGCACCCTGTGATGCAGTTCCATGTAGTCCACATCCCAAAACACATGTAAAAATGCCCATGCATCCCATTGCAGTGAGTTTATTTTTATTTTAATAATTTACATTTTCAAGCACTACATTACACATTAGTGCCTGGGAAAATGCAGGATCAAGAAACTGGGAGGCAGGTTGCCCCGAAATGATTTTTCTTAACAAATGCGACATAACATGACAACAGCTTGGAAGTGTGTGCAGTTTGACTGTATGGGTTAGAGCCTCAGTGTAAATGGGCATTGCTCCTTTGAAGTGAATGGAGTTATGCCAGACAGCAGCATCTGGCCTTGTATTTTCTTTGAAGGACAAAGTTTATTCTGTTTCCTCAAAATCTTACAAACTACTGCTTTCTGTGCTCTTTCAGCATTAGTAGCAGCATTGCTGTCTCATGGGAGAGGAGCGGCTTTCCATGCTCAGCCGTCCACAGGAACAATGAAAGCCTTCCAGAGACTAATTATTGAAATAACAGCCTACAACAACATGTGGGGAGAGTACCACGATGATCTCATCTGTGTGGTAGGTGGGGTTTGCAGTTCTGATCAGCACATTTACAGGGTAGGTTTGGCACCTGAATTCCTTTTTGTCAACTTATCAGGTAGTTAGTGGAGATCCAGAGTAGTTTTTCCTAGATGGTGTGTGCCAGGGAAACCGTCAGATGACACAAAACTGGAAGTTGTTGCTGATGAGGATTATGATATAGGAAGAATATGATAATGTCTTGAACTGAAGTAATACGGAAGAACATGACAGTAAAACTGAACAACATGACTTCTTAAATTTCATTCCAGTAAAATTGGAATGAAATTTAAAAAGTCATGTTCTTATGGACTCTGTCAGCTGGAAGCTCATTAGTTAAAGGAGGTGAGAAAAGAGACGGATCAGAATTATGGGATGACCAAAATCCACCACTGCAATACAGCTCAATTCTTGGATGTGTCAAATGCTGTATTTTCATTACAGACATTGAAGTATCAGTACTATTGTGAATGGCATTGGAAAGAATGCTATGTATGGTTCTAGTCACCTGTAGTCAAAATAGATTAATATAAACTGGAACAAGTGCAGAGAAAAACTATTAGAAAGATTAAAGGAATGGAGAACCTGTCTTATGAGAGGTTATTAAAAGAGCTCAGCTGGTTTATCCTGGCCGAATAAAAGCAACAGAGGAGATGTGATAACCTTTATAAATATGCCAAGGAGTAAATACTAGGGGGGGAGAAAAACTGTTTAAGTAAGAAGATAATATTGGTACGAGATCAAGTGCATGCAACTGACCATGACATGAAATTAAAAGATTTTCTAATCCGATCACCAGAGGAATGGACACAGTGCTTTTCCAAACAGACACAGGTGGCTAACACTGGCGAGATCATGGAGCTGGGAATTGTGATATAAGTTTTCAGCTGTTTGATTTGTTCAGTGTCCCCATGAAGTTAAAAGGAGATACCGCTGCCGTCTGTGGGGGTGCACACATGTCAGGGTGGTGTCTGCAGAGCTGGGACTTCTTGACCGTGCTGAGAAGTACGGTAGGATCCAGCAGCAGAGACCAAAGTTAGAGCAGTTTGTCTCTAGGTGAGATGTAGTTTTGTGGCAGTAGGGGAACATTGAGCATTGGAACAGCTGTTGCCACGGTTGTTGTCAAGTTGTCATCGCTCAGGGTCCTTGCAAGGAATTTGTCTTTTTGAAAACATGCTGCATTTTTACACCCTACATTTTACAGCCCAAGTGAGGAGAGTGTGTTGAGCGGTTGTAATGACACTGGATCAGATTCCTTACTCTGTCCATCCCTTCTGCCTTGAATTCCCAGCATAGTCCATATGGATTGCAACCTGTCACTATTAATTTCAGACTTCAGGGCATTTTCTGGTCACCTGGAAGCCAGGAAGGATTTTTTTCCCTCCCTCCCTTCCTCTGAAGCATCAGATTTTGGCCTCAGCTAGAGATTGGACAGCTGATATAGTATGCCAGTTGCTCTAGTTGTACAGAGATACCTCTCTGGCTACCTGGCTAGTCATTTGATTTCCTCTCTAATGTGGGACCTGGTTTCCTTTCCAGGTTCATCTGGGTATATTTCTTCAGACAAACTCTCTGTAATAGCATGGGCCTAACGCACTGGCAGCATCCTTGTTCTCTCCCTGTGGTGCAGTGTAGTATTTGAGGTTCTTGATCTTGTATGCTAAAAGTCTTAAATTTGCTATGAAGTGCTGGAGAGCGTGTTATGGTCTGCCTGAAGGACTGAAATGTTCTTGTGGATCCTGGTGGACCTAATATCTATGACATGGTCACCTGCAGTTGTGGGGAGCTGGAGTCAGTGACCCAGAGCCAGCCCTTTGTTCCTATTCTGTAATCCACTTGCTAAGGTAACACTTGTTTCTAATTGCAAAATGCACTTTTTTAGGTGGGAGATCTGAAGCCTACGTTAATTCCTATGCAAATGACCGTGAAAGGCTGCCCAATCTTCTTGCAGATGACAGGACCTCAAGCTAAAATGCCAATAATAAGGTATTGCCCCTACACACGGTTAGAGAAGTGTGCCAGTGTGTGCAGCATCAATTGTTATCAGTCACGGTACAGTGAGAAGGCTGGGAAAGCTCACTGATGTTTGCTGAAGTACAGCACATGCTGTACTCTGCTTTGCAACAAAAAAACTAGACCACAGGGTTATATTTGTTCTAGCATAGCAAAAATGCCCTGCTTCCACATACAGACTGTCCTTAGCCCTTCATTTGAACTGTGCCACCAGGCATTGTAGACTGGTTTTCCAGTGTTTAATGTTGATTAAATTCTACTTGCTCCAGACTTCACTGATTTTAGTGCCAAGCTAGATCCCTGGCACGGTAGCGCCAATGGGGGAGACTGTCCCTGTTCCCCCCAGGCAGCTGGTGATATTTCCACGAAATGCTGCCATTAATTTCTGTGGCCACCTGCTGTCATGAGCTACGGGTTTGTGCACACAAAGAAGAATCTGAGACCATTATCAAAACACGGAGAAAGCAGACAATGGAAGACAATTCAGGTGTACAAGGGAACTTGGTATTTCCGATACTGGCCTCAGATTACCTGATTGTCAGTATAAAAAGATGCCAGCTAGTAAATGTAAGATGGTACATTTCAAGTCATTAACAAAAAAAGCCTCTCAGGACTGAATGTTTGCTGCACATGTAAAAAGAAAGGTGACTTATTCCTGTTTTCCAGGTTCGGCACTCACATCTCCGGAGGGGACACGGTCTCCCGTTGCATCAGGCTTAATAATCCTACGCCCTTTGGTAAGGTGAATGTCATGGTACAGACAAACATGCTAGCCCTTCAGTCCCTACAGTGATTAAAGCACAACCACTAACTGATGATATGATTAACTTTAGGGGGAGGGGGTTGTTTTGAAGGCAGCAAAGGAACAGCAGGAGAAAATCTCAGCTATTTTGTATTTTACCCAATGCAGAGCAGTGGCCAACATTGCCAGGCCTCTAGTTGTGTGGGAATATTCATTCGTCTCTGAAACCTCCATATGCATTAGTCTGCTACATATGGCACATCCTGTTCTTTAGTGGGAAGCAGCTAAACATCCTGTCCCAATGCACCAGGGGTCTTGCTATTTTATGGTCTCTTCATAGGAACACACGACTGCAAGGGATGCCTGGGACCTCAAGCCAGTCCTGTTCTATCCCAAGCACCGTGTGGCACAGTCCCTCTTCACAACCTGACAAGTTTTCTCAAGTTGGTTCTCTGAACCAGATAGTCTCTGAGGTTGCACCCTGCCTTAACTTCTGCCTGACACCGGACTAACACAGCTACCGCCTCTTCTCTCTCAAACTGACAGAGATCCATCTGAAAAGGAGTTCGGCTTTTGATCTTACTGCGCTGATTAGAAAGCTGTTCCAGGACCCCTGTCATCTGATAGAAGAAAAGTTTCTTCTAGTTTCCAACCAGTTTATATCCATTTGTCTTTGTGCCAGCATTGCTTTTGAGCTTATATAGCTCTTCTTGCTGCATTTCCCATGGCCAAAAAATAGTCTGTTACCTTGTCAGAACAAGCTGCCAGATTAATTTTTCCAATCTACCTTTAGTAAACCTGTTGTATTTTATCCCATATCCCATGTATACCTCCATGGCTTTGCTAATTCTTTCCCTCAGACCCTGTTCTAAAAAGCCTTGCGTGCCATTGAGGATGAAATAACAGGGTTATAGTTGCTTAGATCACTGCCTTCATTCCCCTTCTTAAATACGGATACTATGTTTGCTGTTCTCTCGCCATATGGTACCAACCTCAACTTAATAGATGCATTAAAAGCCTTGCTGTCACACCTGCATTTTTATGTTTCAGTTTTTCCAGAAGTCCGAGACTGTCTGGTACCCCTGTGACCTGAGTGCATTAAGCTGCTCAAGTGTTGCTTTCATCTCAAATGTGGCATGCCCTTATTTGTATTATCCATCCTGACTTTGCTCCATGGGTCAACATCATTGTTCTCTTAGTTGTATGGCCAGTAACTGTTGGATGTTGGTTTGCTTTGCAAGGTTTAACACAGCTTAACTTTTGGCAATTCTCATTTTATGCTTTTTGACCTCCAAGACAGATCAACCTGTGCCCTTTTGTCCCTTTTTTGTAGGCTTTCTGCTTATTCCAGGTATCCACCTTGAGGTGGCTATTCACCCAGTTAGGTCTGGAGCCCTTTCCTATCCATGCTGGCCTTCCTCAGAATGCAGACTGGCGGGATTAGGATCTTTGGACCATCTTTGAAATACGTTGTGAAACTCTCAGAGCCTTAACCCATGTCAACAAAATGCTACCATCATCCCACTATTAGAAAGGAAAAAAAAACATTGTAAATTGGCACCATCTAGCTGTGTACTTGCATCCAAACTTTGTCTCACTCTTCAAGGTGTAATTTGTTCAGGACAGGGGTCAGATAACTTGTGTCGTCAAGGCCACTGAACATACTGCATTTACTTTAATAAAACACTCGAGATTAACACTTCATATACTAAAAAAAAAATAGTTGGGGAGAATCAGGGTGGCTACGCTGTGCTTGTAAAAGTCTGTAAAGCAAAGATGGCTTAAAGTCATCTCTGCTTCCGGGTGCCTTGGTGTGTCACTTGGCTTGTCTCCAGAGTAAGAGTAGCTTTAGACTGCTCTGATATAGACTGCCAATAGGTAGCCTGTTATCTCCTTTTTTCATTTTTTTCTCAAGGGATAACAAAGCTCCAAATCTTTTGCATAGCTGGAGTTAATAGTCCTTTCTCCTGGTTAACTCAGACATTCGCATGGACTGGGAAACTTACAATCAAGAACCAGATTCGGAGAAGCTAGTGGACCTGTTGGTGTTTTATGGCGCTCCTTTTCCTCTGAAGGACATAGATGGGAACGAAGTGGAGTCAAGTATTAGCACCTCAGAGACCGAGGGTGTATTTAACTACAATACAGTCCATGACACCACAGACACCATTTCTCCAACTTCCCAGCCTACAGGCGTAAGTTGCTGCCGGACTATTTTCTTTGTTACTGCCAACATAGAGGAATGGGTTCTTGGTGACAAAACCTACAGTAGAAATAAAAACTTAGTACATTGTACTGTCATGTTTATCTACTCTCGAAGCAAGTTCCTTATCAGAGATTTTAGTTTCCCATGCAAACTAATCTGAATATTGCTATTTGTGTTTGTATTCTCTGCTGGATGAAGTAACTGTTGTCAGCCATTTAAGACAGACTCCAGCCTGTCACCCTTGAATATATCTAACAGAGAGGTCACAAAGCTGTATAAGTCAAAGAAAACTGGATCATAGTTTCTGGAAGCCTGAACAGATAGTAGCTTTTCGGCTTAAAGTTAGGAGTGGTGCTGGCTGGAATACTTGATTTTTTTCAGTAAAAAACTGACACATTTTTTAAATGCAAATTCTTAAAACCTCAGCAATATTGAGGGGGGAAACCTCAGTATTCTTTAGACTGGCTGTCTTCATGAGGGATTTGTAAGGCCAACTTCTGCCCAGTTATGCTGTTGGAGAACAGAATTGGACCTAGAACGTACCGTGGTAGTGAAATTTATGGACTGTCCAGACAGCGGTGTTTGCTGTTCCTGCCCTTTACTGTAATCCTGGAACTGCTATTATAGCGTTAGCATATTTTATAGATAGTGTCGTCTTTTTACAGTTTAGTTCTTTGAAAGGCTCGAGCTACAACTTACCAACAAACTGAAAGCGTTAAAGCAAAGGTATCACAGTTACATTCTTTTTCTTGTCACCCAGGAGGTAAAGCAGTGCTTAAAACATGAATGTAGAAAGCTGTAGGGCCAGATCGCCGCTTTATATGGTCAGAGAGAGAACCCTCTACCTATGGACCAAATAGCTTATTTGTCCAGGAGTTCACCCCCAGGAGTCAATGAACAAAGTTTATACAGAAAAGTAGGGCCAAACCATACTAGCTGCTTTTGCTGGTAATGAATAAATAGTTCGTGGTACAGCTCTCACAGCCCTACTCAGTCTGTAACACGTCTGTGTCTGACCCTTTTTGTACCTATAGGCGTCCTATGTAGAAGATGGAGGAGGGAGTGATTCTGAAGGCTGGAATCAAGCAACTGCTCCAAAGAAAATCATCTCTGTGATCATTCAAGCTCATGAAGGGGTTCCCTCAGACCACCCATTCTGCGTAACTCCTAGACAAATTGTAAGCCGGGCTTTCATGTCTGCTTAGTGCTTGCAAACAGACACCTCTAGGGGGCAGGAGAAGACTTTGAAGTGGTGCAGAGAGCGCTAAACAAGAGCAAAAAGGAATCGGGACTCGTAGTAGAGATTATATATTTTATTAGACCAACAAGATTTTTCCAAAAAAAAATTCTTTAATTGCAAGCTTTTGCAATTAAAGAATTTTTTTTTTTGCAAAAATCTTATTGGTCTAATAAAAGATATCATTTCTACTATGCGTCCTGATTCCTTTCTCCTCTAAACCAATACGCTACAACCTGGATACCTAAACAAGAGCAAAGCAGTTGGAAAGGAAACGTCAAGCTTTTAAGAAAAAGAGGAGAGCTCTTCTCCCACTACCCTAAGCAAGACGGAGGAAAGTGGCATTACCTGTAGGTTATCCAGGCCCCCAAGTGCTGGAAGCAGGTTCTTAGCTTAGTGAAGATCTGTCCTGTGTCGTTGGCTGAGCTATATGGCAGCCCTTTGGACAAAAGCTGCTTTCTCAGAGGCCACTGATAGGCATTTATATAGGCAATTCATCCTATATAAACACTGGAAAATCCATAGTGCCTCAAAACTAACTGATCTGATATGGGCCACAGTGTCTCGAATAAAAATATATTTGCAAGTGTGACAGAAAAATGACATGGAAACTGTGCACTGGAAATAAAAATCTTTAGGAGTATTAATTAGGCTCAGTAAGAAAAAAAATGAATATTAATGTGTATTAAAATAAACACATATCATGAACCTTGCAATAGTTTAATGATGTGTCAATTTTCAGCTTCCAATTGTAGGGATTTTCTTTGCTCAAAGGATCCAATAAAGGTTGGACTTATCTAAAGAGAATTTTTAAAGGATTCTTTAAAAAAAAAAGCTTGAATCTCAGACTGTGGAAACTTGAATCTCTTAAGAATTTACAGTTGTCCAAGTTGGCATATACAGTTGATTGTGAACACTGTTTGTAAATAGGCACAGATGTGACTGCAAATATGGGTTATACTTTAAAATGTTTTTAAGTCGGACTAGTACAGTCTCCAAAAATTAATTCTGTGCCCAAAGACTAAGAGCTGTTAGTTTAGGAAGATGCAGGGTGACAACCACAGATAGCTAAGAGCTGGGCGTTGTACAGACGTGTTCTGACTTAACTATATTGGTTTCTTTGAGCAGCTTAACTCTGAAGTATAATGTGTGCCAGGGGCCTTGGGGTTAGTATGTGATTTAGAAATCACTCTCAAATGCTACCATTGGGATTGCCCATGCAAATTGACCTGCACTGAAATTCTCACAATGGTTTAATGAGACACTGTCGTTTTGGTGCAGATCTGGCCATGGGCCAGCCTGTAGAGCTCTTTCTCTGTGCTTGAAGTGCAAGGCTTCATGTTACTCCAAGGTGCATAGCCCCGACAGCATTTCCACAATGCCAAATAGGTCGTGTGCTTGTGCTGAACAATGTCTTTCTATTGCTCTGCTTCCAGGTGATCCCAGGAGGTGGCAGCACCTCCATCCATGTTGCCTTCATCCCACTCATCCTGCCACAGATCATTAACAAAATGGAGTGCCAGGGGTATGCGCTGGGCTTCATGAGTCTGGATCAGAAGGTAATGTTCTCACCAGGGCTACGTTTGTAGATAAGAAAAAAATACTGCTGTTTAAGCTCCCTCTCTGCTCTGAATACAACTAGTGTGTAACACTGCAAATGTCACTTAGTACTCACATCCAGAGAGGCAGATGTTGAGTTGTGATTTGGGCTCTTGCTTGGTTAATAACTGTGTGCAGCTACTGTAAATATCCTGGCTTTCTTACTTCCACTCCCTCTCCTTCACCCTCACCCATCTGTTTCATCTAGTCTTTTTGGCTGGAAGCCCTTTGGGTAGGGGTTGTTACTTGCTCTGTGTTTGTACAGTGCCTGACAAGCTGGAGTCCTGTGCCTGGTCCAGACTTCAAGGTGATATTACAAGGTAGTTTTTTCATGATAATGAGTGTGACTCAGGCCTCCCACGGTCTGTTCCTCACCCTGCGGCTTGCCTACCTTATACATTTGGTCAAAGCACCTGTCTGCTGCAAGACTTTTTCTAGAATGACAAAGACAGCTGAAGCAGCATCTGTAAAACAGAGTTTCTCAGCTGTAAGCAGTACAGAAGCGCACATGGTGCTAATTAACTACAGTCAAATATTTATCCATGATGTTTTCTATGACTGTAGGCAACAGGATTTGCCCTAATATTAATGAGAAGCTTCTGCATTGTTTAATAAACACCATTTTTGTTTCCATACAAAATGCAAATATGGCTTAGGCATGGCTGTTCCCAGCAGAGCTTCTGACATAAAGCTAGACAGTGAGCATAAAGTATAAAGTCCTACAGATCACCAAGTATTGCCAGGTACAATTCATTGAGGGCGTAACAGCCTATCAAAATGTAGTGCTTGTGGCTGGTCCTCTGGTCTGATCAGCATATGTTCTTCCCTTTGCTGTCAGCTTGCACAGATGATACCTGGCAAGGTGTCTCGGTCACATGGCCGTGAAGTTGCCCCTTTGAGAATAGACCTGCAAGCGCTTGTAAAACCCGCCCTGTAAGTACAACAGTCCCGACATCCCCGACTGCCAGTAAACAGCAAAATGAAATCGGTGAAAGAGCAATGAGTTCTAACAGGCTCTGATTCCCTACATTCAGGTTAAAAGTGGAGATGGATTGTGATGAAGGATTGGTGTTTCATTCTGTAGCAAGTGATCTCATACAAGATCAGCCTCTTTCCAAGGTGAGAACTTACACATCACAGTGTTCAGCTGTTTCCAATTACTGCTCAGCTCTGAAGGTAACTCATGACAGCCCACACATTGTCTGTGAAGTACATATTTATTGCCCCTACGCCGGTGTTGCAGTACTAGATTTTGAATGCAATAAAAACTTTATTATTTGTAGAGTACAAGGTAGGCCAGAGGAAACTCCAGGATAATTATCTAGGAGCCAAGGAAAGATGATACTTAGGACAAAACTAGTCTGTGATTCAGTAGTTGCAGCAAAGATCTTATGAGAAGCAAAACAATTAATTTGCAGATTATCAAAGGTCTGGAGTGCCCAGCGCAGTCTGTGAGTGAAGCAGTTCACTGTGCCCTAGCATTTTTGTCTGGGCTTTATCGCATTATTTTTATATTTTTTTTAGTTAATTCAAATGAAAGAGAAAATGAACTGGTTTGAGACAGGCGTTTCCCAGTCTCTGATGCTACAAAGAAACCTGATACTAGAACACTGCAAACCTCACAAGCGAACCAGGCTGAAAAGCTTTCCAATACTTTCTCTCTCAGGTGCTGACAGCGTCCATCACTAGCCACAACCTGAAGCTCACCAATTCCACAGGGGCTCCTCTGCACTTCAGGCTCCTTCTGTCTATGCCCTTCAGTGTAGCTGGCGACAAGAGCCTGAAAACAGCCCACAGTGACAGGGAAGAACAAGAGCAGGAGCTTCTCCTTCATCCACAGCAAAACATGCTGGTAGGTTCAGAACAACCACCAGGCTGGAACAGACAACTTTGGGTGGGGAGGCAGAGGAAACAGTCAGCAAAGAGATGGGATCTTGATGTTGTAACTACTGGCAAATATTAATTCCAGGATGGCACCTACTCTGCTTTAAGCACAACCTGTAGCAATGCCCTGCTCTACTTCTCTTAGGCTCTCCCAAAGAAGTCACTTTGCAAGGAACACTAAACATGTCCAAGATCGTGCCCTAAAGCAGCTCCCAAACAGGTGAAGAGACAAATTGTTATTGGATTTACAGTTTAAAAGAGAAGATCCAACTCCCATTTCCCCTGTCTCAATCCACTGCATAAGGCATGGCCTGGGTAGCCAGAAATGATGGTTTGAGGTATGCCTGCTGCCGGCACAGGAAACACAGTCCCCCATTCAGGAATGAAATGAAGTGCATGTGGAAACCATTGATCCTCCTGGATCATGGTGCATGCTTGAGGGCTGCCCAGACCTTCGATGCATATGCCTGGGTAGGAATTTTTTTGGAGGAGTGGAAGCTGAAGTGCAGGTACCCTTTTGAACATGTATTTATCAATCCAAAATCTAGGGGCTTGTTACATGATAATTTCGGGCAGCTAACATGTGGGTTGTTAAGAAACACAGATTCTCATGGATTGTTTTTCTCCTGGATTGTTAAGAAGCACAGATTAACACCTGAAACTAGTTTTAAGCATTCATTAGCCAGCTCAGAGTGACGCCGTTCCAGGGAAGGATTATCTTTAATCCACGTTACCCAGCTTGTGTTACACTCCAAGGTGTAGCCACTCTAGGCTATACCCTAGTGTAAACACCCCACCACCCTCCTCCCCTTCGGGCCTAGATCATGCCCTGTGCACCTCCCCCTGCTCCCCTTACTTGTGGCTGCCTGCACTGTCAGTCCCAGAGGAGCAGGCAGGGAAGGGCTAATTTACCTGTCCGGCTGCCATTGCTGCTGCTACAGCTGCTGCTGCTTTCTGGCCGAGAAGAGCAGCAGCCCAGCAGTGGCAGCTGGGCAGGCAAGTTAGCTCTTTTCTGTCTACTCCCCTGGGACAGAGTGTAGGCAGTGACAAGTAATGCCCCTGGGACAGGGCAGGGGGAGCAGCAGAGGCCTCGGGAGCAAGAGGGCAGATTCTTACCTTTCAGTGTGCCAGGCACACGCTGGCCTGGAGTGTGACTGCTCCAAACTCGAACTAGTGCTAACACCCATCAAAGTTAGTGCAGCTCGCAGTGTACAGTGTAACAAGGCCCCTACTCTTAGACAGGCACAGGGGGCTTGATTCAGTGGACTGAAAGCAAAGAATAACCCTGTGGAAGGCAAGAGGGTAAAAGGAGGGTAGTAGGTGGAGAATCAGAGTCACATTCTGGGGAATTTAAGCTCCTAAACTTGTTGGGTTTCATCTCACCATATTTTAAGTTTGCAGTTCATCTTTGCCCCTTTGTTTTCTGTGCACTGGCCCTTTAACTTCCATGGAAACATCAAGGTTATTTTTACCTTTGCTTCGCTGCACAGGTTCCACTGGGAATTTGGGTCCCAGCTTGGTGCTATGGTGGGGGTCAGATGGGCTGTCTGAGCAGTTTTTACTTTGCATTTCCTACCAAGGTTTTTCACACACGGTGTTTGTCTGAACCCCTTCCCCCAGGTGAAAGTGTCATTCCACACAACGCTGGAGTTACTTACATATCAGAGTCTGCCAGCTGAGCAGCTGCTTCCTGGAATCCGAAAGCTGGAGCTGGAGAACGGAGACAGGAAGCTGGAATTTAGTCAACATCTAGTTATTGAGTACAAGAACAGAACAACCCAGGTAAGAAGATAAGAGAAACAAAAGGCAGCTCCACATAAGGGCTCTTGCATCCATTCTGGATCTTCAGTCATTTTTCAAGCCGTGATTTGCCCATGCTGAAATGCACTTGTTCCTGGGGTGACGTGTGCCAACCGTGACAGTCGCACAGTGCAGAAGAAAGCGAGGCACAGCTTTCAGCTGAAACAGCAGGGACCTCCCAGGCCAACAGACTTGATTTGGACCAGCGTGCTAGGGCTAATTCCCTGCTGTTCCCAAGATGGGATGCAGAATCTCTGATTATATGGCAGGAGGGCCTGGGTTTTACATCTCAAGAGATGACCTGTCCAGTCACACTGTGTCCCTTAACACCTGGCTGCAGCTGTGGTCACTTCTAGCTTGGGGAGCGTGCCAGTGGCTGTCTACCAGCTCTGTTCCTCTGAAGTCTTGCAAGCCTGCTTGAGCCCATGTATCTTGTTCACAACCCTCAGACAGTTTAACTGAGCAGTATCAGACTGGAGCCTATAGAGTGGTGAGGCAGTATGTATCTAGAACGGAAACAGTTTCAGGATTATGCAGGGTTTTTTTCCTCCAAAGTGTTTCTAAGCAACACACCTAAGCTATGGACAAAAGCAGTCATCCTAGGTAGTCTACACACAAGAAGACAGTTAATGACGTGTCAGATACAGTCCTAAAGAGGTCAGAGATGCTAGAGTGAAAATGACTTTGCTACGCAGTACATTAAAACAATCTGGGAGCATTTTCCTAGGTTTGCTCTCACAGTAGAGAAACCCAAAGCTGCTCTCAGGAGAGAACATAGTCCCCTAGCTTTCTCTTTCTCCCCAGGAGACAGTCAGTATGTACAGACATTTGCTCTCTCAGGAGAAACTCTACCGGGACTGATTAAACTCTAGTTGTTACCCGGGTTATTTTTCTCCTGGAGTGGCCATTTTTAGTCTGGGAGAAAAATCTTGAACACCTGTACACTCATGGTTTGAGAGAGCAGCAACTCTCCCAGAAGAAACAACGTCTGTATGCGGCCTTTGTCTCCACACAGCCCTTAGAAGCTAAACAGCCCTGGGGTGCTATACATTCCCTTACACTGAGTCCATTCAGTGGCAAGTCTGAAGATCTGTCTATCTGAACAGATACACACTATCTTTCCCTGTCTTAATAAACCATTAGTATAAGTAAGTCTGAAGTGCAGCGTGAAATGTATTGTAGTCCCCTGCAAACACAACACAACACTTCTGTGGCCACTAACCTCATCCATAGCAACTATCATTACAGCACTACAGAAACGGTATACCCTTCGCCTGCCCAAGCCAACAGGTAAGGGGTGGAATAATGCTGGTTCTTTCCAGACTATGTTACAAGTTTAATGCTCATTTCCTCTCTCTTGTACCCAGCAGCTGTTGCCAGTAACTGCATTTCTTACTGTTCCCGTACTGGAGTTCTCCTGTGAGATGGTTGATTTTGCAACCTGCTTTGTTGGTCAGCCCAAGATAGAAAATGTCTTCTTGTTGAACCGGAGCAGGTGTAGAAGTTACTGGATTGTTCTACTGGGTACGAAGCCTTTGCCATTGACTCCATTTTAGCTTTTTGTCTTCCAATGTAGTTAGCCATGTAACATTGTCAGTAAGTCAGGATCCCCTGGCAGTCAGTCAGCGAGCTGGCTACGTCTAGTTCTGATCTTGTGACGGCTTTTGTACCAGTGTAACTAACTCCATTTATTTCAACCCTCGCCCCAGATTGACTGCAGAGACTAGAATCACACCTACTGGATCAATTTGCAAATTTAAGGCTCAGAGTCAAGAGGTGCAGAGCAGCAGCCACTCCCATCTGCTCCAGTAGGAGCAAGTTTGAGCCTTACCATTTACAGCTGCCCCCATTCCTGCCTGACAGGGGATGACTATTTAGGCTGCCCAAATGCAAATGAAACATTGCATTGGACAGGACACCAGGCAACTTTCCCCTGGTGACTCAGGAGTCATAGTCGTGACATGTGAATTCTGCACTATACTTCTCCACTGAAGGCCTCTGCATATTCATTCTTTGTTGCAGACCAACAGGAACAGCATACTGACCTGGAAGTATTTTCCATCTCCCCCTCCAGTGGAAGTCTGGAGGCCCGTGAAGCTGACTTACCCACCAAAGTACCTTTACAGATCTGTTTTACAGCAAGGTAGAGTAAGAGAACAGGTTTGCTGCAAGGATGTCTTCAAGCCCAGGCTACTAAGGTGTTCATTTCATTTAAAGCAGTCTCTGTGTTACATTCTTGTTGACAAGGGGAGCTTTGCTCTTCTAGTCCTACAACAAAGGAGGTTTCTTCAGAAGTGATCAGTAATGACGACATAGTTAGTCCCCGAGCTGTGTTGTGAGTGATTAAGGGCCCATGTATACACAGGCACACATTTTGGCATGCCTGTCTGTGCAGTTACTGCACTAACAAACTGATGGGATTCAGACATCTCCAATGTGTGTGGTCACAATGCAAGTCCCTAAGTGTAGGGACATGTTAAAATACCGCTGTCCTGCTGTCACGAAGCTTAAGCAGTTCTTTCAAGTTTGCACATGCTGTGGTGGACAGACTGCAAGCACTTGCTGGTTGTTCTCATAGTTTATGCTACACACGCGAGCATTGTTGCTCAACTATCCAGAAAAACTAAACTCTTGCTGTTTATGCTGTAATGGGTGCAGCAACACATTTATTGACTTGTCTATATAAAACACGTAGTGGGAAGTGCTGCTAAACTCAACCAGAAAATCCTTCCCAAGCTGACACGGAGGGCTGAATACTCCCTTGTAAGCAGTCCGAATCCTGAGTTGAAGGTTTATATTGGGTCCTCCTTGAACTACATTCCTCAGTCTTACTAAAGGAGCACACAGCACCTGCAGATGAAGAGGCAGCAAATAGAGGTTGCAAACATTACATGCAGCACTTCAAAGTGGTTCCTGCTTTTCCCAAGGGGATTTTTTGAAGTGGAACAGCTATTTTTGTAGTGCTTCATCAGGCATGTATGTCACCACCCTAGTGCTTCACAGTCACTTGGAGCTTTTGAAACCATAACTGTTAGCGTAACAGGTCATGCTAACTGTAAACCTTCACATAGCAGTGTTGCATCTGCAGCTAGAAGCAGCCCTTGGTAATGAAAATAGATGGCTGTGGGATTTTGTGTAACACCTGCATACAGCACTTCACAAAACCAACTGATTTGATGGTGATGTGCTACCTCATGTCTAAAGGTTTTATACACAACAACAATGATAAAAGATGGGATTATAGAAGGGTGAGGAATAATAGAATCTGATAATGTTTTCTTAAATCCTTTAATGTCTGCAAGTTGTATGGTACCTGGCAGTGAAGTATGCCCCCACCCCACCCCATAATTGGATTCCATACAAGGAAAAATTACAAATTTGTTATAATTGTCCATCTATACAATCTAATTGTTGGAGGGTTGCCTTAAATTTGTCCCCACCATCACTGCAGTGGGGCAGGTGGTGGGAGAGGCAGTGAGGGGGTAGGTGGTAGCGGACAGGTGGTGTGAAGGCAGCGGGGGCCTTACCAACCTATTCGAGTTCTTTGAGTGTCAGTAAGCAGGTGGATCAGGGTGAGCTGGTTGATTGTAGTGTATTTGGACTTCTAACAAGCCTTTGACAAGGTTCCCCCATCAGAGGCTCTTAATCCTGGGATTATAGGCTGTGTCCACTTGCAGATTAGAAATTGTCTTACAGACAGAAAGCAAGGAGTAAGTATAAATGGTTAGTTTTGAGGATGGAAAGAAGTAAATAGCAGCCTCCCAGGGACGTGTGTCAGGACCAGTGCTGTTTAACATATTTATAAAGGATCTGGAAAAGCGGGTAAGTGGCCAAATTTGCCAGTGGCACACAGTTGCTCATTGGTAAAGCCTGTGGGGAACTACAGAAGGATCTACCACAATTGAGCAAATGGGCAACTACGTGGCAGATGAAATTCAATGTAGATAAGTGTGAAGTGATGCACCTGGGCAAAAATAACCACAACTATACCCATGTTGTAATGGGCTCTATGCTAGCTGCCATCACGCAGGAGAGATCTGGGTGTCACGGACAGTTCACAGAAAGCATCAGCTCTGTGCTCAGCAGTCATCAAAAAGGCAAACAAAATGTTAGGGACTGAGAATTGTAAGCAAACTGTAAAGTATCATTATGCCCCTTGAAATCCATGGTGCATCCACACCTTGAATACTGTGCCCTGTTCTGGTCCCCACACCTCAAAAAAAGATACTAGAGAAGGTCTAGAGAGGGACAAGGATGATCAGTGGTATGGAGGGGTTTCACAGGCAGAGACTAAAGAGGCTGGACCTATTCAATTTAGAAAGAGATGCTTGAGGGGGGACATATAAGGGTTTATAGACTATTAAATGATGATGAAAAAGTAAATGGATGTACTGCTTACTCTCACACAATACAAGAACCAGGGGTCACAAAATGAGACTAATAGGCAGTAAATTTAAAACTAACAAAAGGACGTTCTTTTCCAGTGTCATTTAAATGTAGAACTCTCTGCCTCCAAATGGGGTCGGAGCTGACAGTGTAGCCAGATGCAGAAAGGGGACTGGACACGGGGGCATCAGTCGATTTGCAGCATGGGCGCTAGGGGTACAGCCTCTGATTCAGAACTTCCTAGACTTTAAATGCTGGAGGCTGCAAGTGAGCGAGGAAGGGGTGAGGGGCAACAACAGACCTGGCCTTACCTGGTTCACTCTCCCTGTCAGCATCCACTCTCTTCCCGTGTGACACAGGAGACTGGGCAAGATGGACCCTTTGATTTGACCAGTAAACAGCAGCTGACTGTTCCCCAACTGTGTTTAGTTTTCCCCATACTCATCAGCAAGGTTACACTCTCCTGGGAAAACATAACTTCCAGTTCAAGAAAGTTCTCAGGAAGAGGGCAAAGAAACACACCTGTGATACTTTCCTATGCAATACAAGACCACAGAGAAACCAATTGGCTTTCTAAATTATATTAACTAAAATGAGGATTCATTGCACAGAGGCATCCACGTGCCTGCAGAAAGGCAGGAAGTCCGAACAGAGCAAGGGAGTCTGCTCCAGGGAGTTCAGTGAGAAAGTCAGCACTGAGCAGGGTTAACAGGCAAGTTTCTAGAGTTAAAATGCAGGTGAGGGAGATAATGAAAGTCCTGGTTTACTATTCACTTTTCTTGAGTGATCTTGCATGCAAAAGCATGCAGGAAGCACATCCACCCATTTGCAAACTGATGGTGACTCTGGGCTGCCAGAAAGAAAAACTGGTGTCCCTAGTAGCCACCTCCTTTGATTCAGCACATTTAAAGTCCCTGGTGAAGCAGAATGCCTAATGGGACTCACTAAATTGGTTAAATTGTAGCCAGTTTAGCTGTGTGCAAAGGTGCTCCTTCCTGCTGGGGAATTTTGAGACAAAAGAATGAAGTGGGACAGCAGGGAAAGCACAGGGCCTCAGGCCTGTTTCTAGGAAAGTGAAGGCTTTCAGAGGATTGCCATAAACCACAAGTCCAATGCAAGGATACTTGAAAACAGTGCCGTTCACTTCAGGCCAGCATCCAGCTCCCCCTGGCCTACCAGAACAAATGGGAGAAATGTTTCGTCCTGGAAGTCTTGCCCTTTCTACAAGAAAATAACTGCCAAAGGAAGAAAGCTCAGACCTGTCCCCTGCTGTAGGTCAGCTTCCCCAGTGCCACCTGTAAATGGATATTTATGAGCACTGAAGCTTCCATCTCTCAGTTAATTCCTCCAGTGTCATATTAAGTACTTGTATGATTTTTTTAGGTTAAAATTCCTGGCTTTTGGAAACCCCTAAAACCCTTCCTTAGTCTCTTCTTTCTCCTGACTCTCCTGTCACTTTAATTTACAAGAGGTCCCTCCTTCACAAGCAGATAAATGCAACTCAGTTTCCTTCTCTCTCAGGAGTGGCATCAAATACGAAACCACAGCAACCATTGTTGGACTGCTGGGAGAGAAATCCTGCGCTCTGCACATCAGAGGCAGAGGATCCTACGACGAGAAATATGAAGATCTCCGCTCGGTGTTTAAGTAAGATGGTCCAGGTGAGATGTCAACGTAATGGGCTGAGCTCTTGGCTATTGCTGTCATTGGAATTTCATGCACAAGATAAGCCACTTTGTCTATGATTATTTTGCTTAAAATGAAACTAGATGAATGAACTTTCCAAATAAAACCCCAAGGAATGTCTAAGAATTTTACTAAAATGGGATGTCTTCCAACCCCCTCTCCCCCACCATGGTACTCAGGAAAGCATATTTTTGTGCCAGAACAGAACATGCCGTGTTTCATTTTTATTCCCATATGTGCCTCAATACCTTCCCTAAAGCAGGCTGTTCCTAAAGAAAGTGAAGGGAGCTTCTGTAACAGGCATGCCACGAGCATTGTTGTAAAACCAGAGTGCCTTGTAGTTCCTGTATAACCTGTTCCTTAGCTTAAAAACAAGTTGGTTAATTCTGTATCAGTCACCGTGCACAAGTTGGTGAATAAAAAAAACAACAGAGACCAACACTGAGTCCATATTCTTTATCATCTTATATAAAAGTCAATGGAATTAGGTGTCAAAAATCCCCGGGGCACCTTTGTAAAGTGCCACCCTAAGGTAACAGACTATTAATTACCTCCAACCTGGGATTCCCCATTTGGGCTAGAAGAAGCCTTTAATTCTCTCAATTTTTATCTATTGGCAGCCTCACGAATTCAGACTTCAAGTTGATCTTTGAAGTGCAACAATATTTCAGCCTTGCTGCCTCCCTTTTCCCCCCACAGCAGTGTATGGACAGGAAGAGGAGAGAAATATTGAAGTCTGTGCATTGCACCTGAGTTAAGACAGATTTGTTCAAGCAGTGAGAGCCCCACTGCTCTGACAAAACATGGGCCCACGATTTTTACATCACCCAGATCAACAGTCAAATTTGACAGGAATGGGAAATGCAGCTTCCTTGACCCCATAAATTAGACATCTCCTTGAAGTTACCCCATCATAATTCCTGGGTCTCCAGCACACTGCTTCTATTCTATTTGAATACTTTATCCTGATTAGCAGGAAGGTGCAAATATCAAGAATTCAGCCTACTGGTGAGCATTTTTTAAAATAATGCAACATTATCTAAATACCATTGATTTAAACATTTCTAAACATCCTAGACCAGGAACTGGCAACCTTTTGCTGCTGCAAGCTGCTGCTTGCTATGCAGCCCTCACACTGTAGGTTGTAAATCCCCACACACACCATCAGATGTTGTGAAGACGATACACAAGAGAGGCAGCAGGACTAGCCTCTGCTGCCTTGGTGGCAACAGCTGCTGGCAATGCCTTCTCTGCTGCTTCAGCTGGAGGATGCCACCAATTCCCCTGCTGTCCTGGCCTGGATCCCATCTCTTCTTAGGCTGGATCCCGCCTGCAGGCTGCCCTAGACAGTAAGCCTGCTTTCTTTTAATGGTTACCAGCACTGAGCGGGCTTTCCACCCTTGAAAGGTAGTTTACGAGGGAGAGAGTTTTAGAGGGCCAGAGGCATGTGGCTGTATTGGTACTGGAACATCGTGCGAGTTACTGATACTTGGCCATTGCTAACAGCAAATAAGGAATGTACTGAAATGACTTCTGTACTAGGATAATTAGAGACAAGGCAGGTTTACGTTTACTGTTAATTCAGGGGAAAAGCTGATTTTAGGTCACCCAACAAGCTACAATTAAACAGAAATGCAGCAAAGGACAGGAATGATTGGCCTCTAGCTTAAAATTCCCAGTTTCTAGCAGCCGCTGAAGCCTTTCCCTAACCTCTCCCTCCTCCAACCCCTCATAGTTTAAGAGGCCCCTCACTGTGAGGAGATAAACTCCCATCAAGTTTCTCCCATTCAGTCCAAGTTGTTTCACAACAGCTAGGTAGAAAACCATGATTTTTTGGTGGAACCCATGGCCAGTCTGGCACTCAAACCATCCACACACACAGTAAAGAGGAGCAACAGCTTGGATGCACTGGGGCCAGCTGGTGGTGAATTACTCACATTTAACCATTTTAAATACAGAATTTGCACTGGGCTCTAACAAACCCGCCCCCCCCCCCCCCCCCCCCCCGCTTCTCCAAATATACACACTCA
>NW_005842056.1:1202965-1205345 GCF_000455745.1 Alligator sinensis
CCCCCCCCCCCCCCCCGGGGTTCTTTACAACTTAATCAGTTCAATAAAAATAGGTATAAATTATCTGGAAAAAGTTGCCCACATGCACCAGCATTTTGATTTTACCTTACAAGAGCCCAGACTTTTTCTGTAACAAGAAGTAAAGACCCCTGTGAACTCAAGCTTTCTGAATTGCAGCCTGATCCCTCAGTTCCATGCCAGTGATTTTATACAACTAGCAGGATGCTAGTATATCAGGGCCTGTATCTGTGAAATCAAAGTGAATTTGTCTGAGCTCACTGCCATGAGTAGAGCTTCACTTGGAAGCAGCCACCAGCCCCATCTCTTTCACTCTGCAACCCCCACACCCAGGATCACAACGGTCCTTGCCTGTATTAGTTCCACTATTTGATAGTTAGTGCCTGCAATCAGTAGTTCTATTATGTACATTCCTGATCCAGTTTTATGTTTTTAGTGCAAATGATTCACTATCACTGGAGAAAGAGAAGAATTAGAACCGCCTTGTTTTTGTGTGCGCTGGAATTTAGTTGCCTGGGTATTCAAACACTGCAGCAGCTCCCATACCGGTTCCAATGCACATGGACACCACACCGTATGCTCTGGAACAGAACAAAGGAGTCAAATCGTTAGAAAAACAGCTCCAGTTCTAAACCGGCCAAGAAAAATGTCAGAGGAGATAAACTTGAGCTACCCATGGCTCTTTCAACTGGCCACAAGGCACAAGAGCTGATACAGGAGCAGTCATTCCTTCCCAGGTCCTAAGCCAGGGATAGCCAACAAGAGGGTCTGAGATGGGGCAATTCTGCCTTGGTTCAGGTTATCACAGCAAGGAAGAAGCCTTTGCTGTGGTAACGGGGAATCAGGTTAGTGCAAAATATTCTCAGCAGGCTGCCCTCCTCCCTGAAGAGGGCTAAGCTACTATCTCCTCCAGGTCAATGTTGAGACTCTTCTGCTGCCATCCAGGCTTTGTGGAAAAACAAGCTCTATGGAAATCTGCCAAGATGCTACATTCAAGTATCTCTGCTTCAGCTGAAGAGATCCAAATTGCTCTTACTCAACTCACTGAGCAGTTTGCAGCCTGCCAGCCCCTCCTCTCCTCCGTGCTAGTTGAGAGGCACAGAAAATGTCCCATTTCTTAGAACAGGGTGTATCAAAGGCTCCGTGTTGCCACACCACAGAGGCAAACATGCAGCTACTCTGAAGCAGGGGGGCACTTACAGGTCTTTAACACTCACCTTTTCCCCCTGCGCTTCAATTCATTGAGCAAAGTGACAACTTGACGAGCTCCAGTGCAGCCCAGAGGGTGTCCCAGTGCGATTGCTCCTCCAAGGGGGTTCACCTTCTCCATTGGGATGCCCAGTTTCTCAACACAGTATACAGCCTAGGAAGATAAGTTGAGAATACCCCTGTGAAAGCACTGGCCTGCACATCAGCTCCTTCAGCATCTATCCCACAATGGAGAGCAAAGAGGACTGCAAAAATACTGGGAGTCCCAAGTCTTTATAGTTAGTGGAATACAAGCTAGCCAACCAAACACATACCTCCTGCAGGCCTGTTGGCTTCAGGGAGTTTGGACCAAGGGTGAATTTAGCCCCAAACACCCACCTTAAAGGAAAACACAGGGCATTCTGATTCACTACTTCAAATAAGCATTAAGCCTCCCCCCAAAAAAACACCACCACTGGGTTAGTGACTGCACCTGTACAATTTGTGTATTCAGTTAGGTAGTAGGCCTGTCCTTAGCAACACCCATAAATCACCATGGAAGGCAGGGGAACTAGACTGCCCATGTAGAGCCAGCTGAGAGCTATGCCAGGCTGATATACTGTAAACAGGCAATCAGGTGCAACTACAGAGACTGTAACAGCAAGTAAATCTGGCTGGTTTCTAGGGCAGGTCTCCTGTCTTCAGCTCTCAAAAGGGAAGTGTCTGGGCAGATTCTTATCCTGAACCCTTGTTATGAAACAGCGGGAAGATGACAAGTTTACACAGACACCCTACTCGGAGGAAAAGGCAGCAAGAGGGCACAGCAGCCCCCCTGGGTCTCCAGGGACCTAGCAGATCTCCTGAGGCTAAAAAGAAAGGCCTACAAAGGATGGAGGATGGGAGTCACCTCCAAGGAGGATTATTCTGCACTGGTCCGGTCCTGTAGGGAGCAGACCAGGAAAGCCAAGGCTGCAACTGAACTCCAGCTAGCTTTGAGCATCAAGGACAATAAGAAGTCCTTTTTCAGATGTGTGGGGAGCCGGAGGAAAAGCAGGGGCAACATTGGACCCCTGCTGACCCAGATGGGGCAACTGACAACTGACAACTGACGCCCAGGAAAAAGCCAACCTATTAAATAGGTACTTTGCGTCAGTCTTTCATCAGTCCCATGGGA
>NW_005842056.1:1205918-1217438 GCF_000455745.1 Alligator sinensis
CAACTGACAACTGACGCCCAGGAAAAAGCCAACCTATTAAATAGGTACTTTGCGTCAGTCTTTCATCAGTCCCATGGGACGCCCATGCCCACTATGGGACAGGGAAGTCTGGGTCAGGGTGATCCCCTGCCCTCCATTGATGCTGACTTCATGAAGGAACATCTTGAGACGCTGGATACCTTCAAGTCAGCTGGCCCTGACAATCTTCACCCCAGGGTACTCAAGGAGCTGGCGAGCATCATAGCCCAGCTATGTTGGCTAGCACTATGGAAGAAAGAGACTTGGGGGTCATCATTGACCACGAGATGAACATGAGCCTGCAATGCGATGCGGCGGCTAGTAAAGCGACCAAAACGCTGGCCTGCATCCATAGATGCTTCCCAAGCAAATCCCGGGACGTCATTCTCCCCCTGTACTCGGCCTTAGTGAGGCCGCAGCTGGAGTACTGTGTCCAGTTCTGGGCTCCACAATTCAAAAAGGATGTGGAGAAGCTTGAGAGAGTCCAGAGAAGAGCCACGTGCATGATCAGAGGTCAGGGAAGCAGACCCTACGATGACAGGCTGAGCGCCCTGGGGCTCTTTAGCCTGAAAAAGCGCAGGCTCAGAGGTGATCTGATGGCCACCTACAAGTTTATCAGGGGTGACCACCAGCATCTGGGGGAACGTTTGTTCACCAGAGCGCCCCAAGGGGTGACGAGGTTGAACGGTCACAAACTACTTCAAGATCGTTTCAGGCTGGACATAAGGAAGAATTTCTTTACTGTCCGAGCCCCCAAGGTCTGGAACAGCCTGCCACCGGAGGTGGTTCAAGCGCCTTCATTGAACACCTTCAAGATGAAACTGGATGCTTATCTTGCTGGGATCCTATGACCCCAGCTGACTTCCTGCCCTTTGGGTGGGGGGTGGACTCGATGATCTTCCGAGGTCCCTTCCAGCCCTAATGTCTATGAAATCTATGAAATACTAATGCTGGTGATACCCAGCATGCCTTACAGAACTGAGCAAACCAGCACACAGCAATATAACAAAACCCACAAAGAAAGGATTGAGCTCTGCTGTTCACTGGACAGATTGTTTTGAGTTTCCTTATCTGTTGTATGTCATGTCATGCTAATGAAGTTTCTGTGCTGTCTTTCCCATTGAATAGAAAGATGTGTAGTTAGCCAGGTGAACGTTTGTGCTATATCCATCTACCTATCCACTTTGGTTAGTCTATATCTAGAAGGTGCAAATCTACCCTGCTTTCTATTGAATAGTGAAGCCTTAGTCATAGAAGACTTCACCACAGCATCTGCAGTTAAACCTTTGTGGAAGAAAGGGGAAAATGGTTTGTATGCATTATCAAAATTCAACTGGGCCTCTCCTACTTGAGGCAAATGGAAATCTATTACATGCAGAGATGTATCCAGCACGGATTGTGCTGAGTCACCAAGCCACACAAGTTAAACAGGACATACTCACCTGACTAGCAAAGGCTTCATTGATTTCATATATGTCAATATCACTGATAGTCAAACCTGTATATTAAACAGATCAGAAAAAGGGATTTTATTATTCCCATGATTAAATGCTGCCTGAAAGATGATCACTCATAAATAGGACTCTAAATGAAATATACTGCTATTCCCTCCAAGGAAAGGAGGAGACACCTGGGTTACTGAAGCATAATTTGCTATCAGAGATCACAAAACTTCAAATTCAGTGGCAGATTGTGTAATGAAGTATTGCTAAACAAGACTCCCTTTACCCTGCCTTCACAGATGTTAAAGATCTCAGGGAATTTTCCGAGATTAAAAGAATTGTTGCTGAACACACAACTACAGTGATGCTAGACAGATTAGACGTGTGTGGCATTGTCACAACCATGAAGTTCTGTAACAGGGGTCACAGGGTTGTTACTGTTATCCAATTCCATTGGCAAACATGTATTTCCCGCAGGCAGACATGTATTTTCATGTTTGAAAATACACATGTATGTTCCCAGTTACAGCATACACAGTTACCATGCTGAACTGGCCTACTGTGGAGAAGTTAAAATGCTGGTCTAACCAGTGTGTGATCCCACGCAGAAACATCTCACTGCCATTCATGAGAACACAGTATTAGCAAATCAGGTACAAGTCACTGGCCCCTCTATGCTGTACACATACTGCGCCAGCAGTGGTGTGCTCAGGCAGACTGTACCACTTTAAGCACGCTTCATGTCCAGCTGAAAACATCATAGCTTCAGTTGCTGTACTAATTAGCACTGCTGAAAAGCCAGTAAGCCCTCCCATGGTGGGGCACCTCTTTTGGAGGTGGTGCCTGGGGAAGGGCACAGCGTCCTCGAGGGCAAGTCTGCACCACAGATGTTTCCTTACTAGCCCTTTGTTGGAACTGCACAGGGATTCAGTGCAAGCTTTTGGGAAAAGCCAATGCAATACGAGTGAACTGGGCATTAAAATAATGCTAGGCAAGGCTTCTTTGAAGGCTCCAAATGCCCTGCGAGTACTCCTACTGCTGACTGCACTCCGTGACCTCTGCATCTGAAGGAATAAACTTTTATTTCTATGACCACAAGACCTAGACCCCCACTGTGCCGCACTGCACACAACAGAACAAATCCCATGGCTCCTTACCAGCCTTCTCCAAAGCTACTGGGATGGCATAGGCAGGCCCTATGCCCATGACCTCCGGCGGCACTCCAACCACTGCAAAGGATTTCAGCACTCCTAGAACTGGAAGGCCTAACTCTGCTGCTTTGGAGCGTTTCGCCAGTAGAATTGCAGCAGCTCCATCGCTGATCTGGCTGGAGTTACCTGTTAGGAAAGTCACCAATATCATCACTTCAGCCTGGGCAAACCTGGTTACCAGCACCGCAAATGGGCTAGGAGAGCAGCTCACATTACCCACCACCAGGTCTTTAATTAGAAAACTCTCGACATACTGAGAGGCTTTACCTGCTGTTGTGGTGCCATTCTTCTTGAAGGCAGACTTCAGTTTGGCCAAGGCTTCCAGCGTGGTGCTAGGCCTGATCCCTTCATCTTGGTGCACAGTGATTGTTTTCTCGTTGCCCTTGTCATCTGTAATAGTAGTTGTCACTGGCACAATCTCAGCTTTAAATAGTCCCATCTGCTGAGCTCTGGCCGCTCTATCAAAATACAAGTTACGGAGGGTTGAAATAGTCTAAGATGACCAAGGTGAGTTCAAAGCATGGCTTGTAAAGAGACTGGTTTGCAGATCCCTTGTCAAACATCCTGTAAACGGGCACAGGACTGCAAATGGTGGTATGAGCCCTGTAACAGACCTGCTGCTGTAAGTCAAAGCTTTTGTCTTTGGAAGACACGAGTTCATTATGTCCCTGACTTTACTGGGACTTTTGAGTGCCTGCACTTGTGGCATTGTCACAACCATGAAGTTCTGTGGCCAAGGTCACAGGGCTGTTACTGTTATCCAAACAACAGGAAGAATAAATGAACCATAGGTCCTGAGTGTGGGACTCTCCCTCTTAATTTAAGTAGAGGCCAAATAGGCCAAGCTACACAAAAGGTAGATATTTTTCCTTGCTAGTTAATAAAGAAGGGGTCAAGTTCCTCCCTCTCTCTCTGCAGTGTGAAGACACAAAGGTCAGCCTGTCTTTGCTGGGAGGCAGCCCGCTGGCACAATGCACTAGCACTCAAATGTCAGTTTTTATCCAGAAAGGATTCCAGGAACATTACATAGTTTCATAAGGCATCTCCACAGGAGCCACTTCACTTAGCACCAAACCCCAGTCAGAGAGGGGTCTGGGAGCTATATCCCAACAGAGAAACATTAGCAGCTTGGGACATGCAACAAATACCATCTTCAGCAGAAATCACCAGGTACATTGAGGCAGAATGCAATCAGCCATTTAGAATCTGACCACAGCACTAGGCCTGGGGTCTCCCACACCTACAAAGGATTTGGGACCCTTATTTTTTTTCTAACTCAAGAGTTAGCATCCCTGGCAGCGTGGTAGCCCCGTTACACTGGTTTGGAGGAACGGGACAATCTACTAATAAGTGACTATTAAAAGTTGTCCATATATAACCACATTGCTTTAAGCTTTTGTTAGGAAAGTGAAATGAAAGTGTTGAATAGTCCAGGTAAAGGAAAGATGAGAACAAAATGCTGAAGGGTGAATCTGCAGATCCCCATGACTAAGGTCAGAGAACTACCCTCTTCCTCGGGTGAAAGGTGAGGCTTGTGTACACACAGCCTTACGATTTATCAGTGCAAGGCCAGCAAGAAAAGCTGGCATGCCGAGTTCTCTCGGAGAGGGGCCAGAATCTAAAGGTTAACTGGTGTATGCAGTAGCTTCCTGTATCAGATAAGCAACTGGACCAGGACCACACCTGACCAGACTATTTCTGAAACTAAATTTAACTCTTTAGCCCAAATGGCTCTAGTAAATCCAGAGTCAGCAGCAGATTGCCCACTAGTATGACACTACTGAGATTCCAGGTAGCAATTGGCACCGATTTATTCTAAGGAACAGACAAGTTTGGGAGAGTGCTAGGTTCATTTGGCACAAGATATCACAACAACGGCCATGAACAATACTGTACTTTACAGCCGCCCCTACATGTTCCCTCCAGAAAAGTCTGCCTCTGCCTCAGCCTTCCACTTCAGTCCAGGATGGTATCAGGCTGTCTAGCTAAAGCCAGCCCAAACATTCATAGAGGCTATACAAAGAGTGACATATCTGGGTAGTGATAAATACAGAAAGCCTCACTCATACAGATGGCATAAACATTCTGGGGCAAGATTTCCAGTCATGTACATGGGGGTCAGATATATTTTCCAGTGACCTCCGGAACACACCAAGTCCTCATTACTCCATGCTGAGAACCTTTTACGCCTCCCTCTCTACACATTGCTGGCATTTGAAAGGACACTTTTAAAACTTATTTTATGTATTACTTTGATATGCCACCCTCCCCAGAAAAGGCTCAGGGCAGCCTTGTAGCTTAAAATGAAGCTTTCAACATGAAACAAAACTGCTTCTGGTACGAAGGAATTTCCTCTTAAGCGGGTAATTTAATATGCTTAATTAAAACTAAACTTTATTCCCTTAGCACAAAAGAAAAGGGCTGTATTTACTTTTGCTGGGAAGCCAAGGCAAAGGCATCTTGCTTCTCTCGGGAGATTCCAAACTGTTCTGCCACATTTTCCGAGGTTATTCTGTAGGAAAACAATACTGCCATCACCAAGAGTGCTCCAAAGAGATGGGAACTGATCTTCATGTTAACACAATGAAGACCCAAGTTTCTCCTCCGCCTCGCACAAACCAGCTGCCACCATAACAAGTGCACAAACTCAAGGCATGGTTCTAGAAATCAGCTGCTCACAGCAATCTGCTTGAGGTGATTACCGTGTTTACCTGAATCCAAGATGAGGCGTCCTCTTCTCACCCCACCATCAGCATGGGGAAAAAATACTGGTCTTGGACTTGGGGCTGAAGTCAGAGCTGAGCTGCCACTTGTCCCGGGCCAGGATGGTTTCTTTGGTGTGGGAGGGGACTTGCAGCTGGGGGAGCATGGGGGAGACCACTGGCTGGGGTTGGAGTGGAAGGGGAAAACTGGGGGGAGACTTGTGTGCAGCTCAGAGGGCACAGGTGAGACCACACAGCCTGCCTCCTCCCCTGATTATCTTCTGCTTCAGCTCCAGTTTCTCCAGCCCCGGCACAGCGCAGCCCAGCCTAAAGCTGCTGCCGCTGCTGCTGACTGTCCCAGAGCTGCAGGAGAAGGTACGTGGCACAGGACAGGTGTGGTAATGCAGGCACAGGGGGCAGCCAGCAGTGGTTAGGCAAACACACAAAAGGGCAAGGGGCAGGCAAGGGTCTGACCCTTCACCCCTCACTACTGCTTTCCCCACTGCAGCAGTGGAAAAGACAAATTTAAGACAACCTTCCACTAAGCCTTTTTGTCTGGCAGGTCAGACTGGCAGCACCTCGTCCATCCATGGGCTGGTATTCCCAATCTGGTGCCCGGGCAGGCAAAACAGGTACCATTTGGCTGTATGGAAGGGGGCATGGGCAGGCCAGCCTCAACATAGCCCCACAGGGGAAAGGAACTTGATCCAGCCCTGCAAGGAGGGAAGGGGATGCAGCCTGGCCCTGTCGTGGGGGGAGGTCCCAACTGGGCCCTGATCCAGCCCAGCCCCAACCAGCTGCACAGGCCTTGGGAACTTGGCAGGGTTGGGGAGTGTGGTTGTATTAATGGTCACCACTCCCCTGCAGTCAAATTTCCATACCTCATGAGAAGCCCCATGTGCTAGATGCGATAGCTCCATGGCCTGCATTTGCCCTGAAGGGTGGAGGTTGAGCACCCCTGAACTAAACAGATTTTGTACGTGGAAAATTAAAACGCATTTATAATTTTCCACGTACAGAACCTAATTATTGGGAGGGGGTCATCTTAAATTCAAAACCATCGTGGATTTGGGTAAATACAATACTTTCAGTTTTTAAACAAAATACGGACCTTACAGAGGCAGGGTTAAGAAAATACCTTTAATTCTAGTAGACGTGAAGAAGATACTCACCCCATAGGAATAAGGCAAGCTCTGGTTTTACTGTTGTCCGCCACACGAGAAGTAATGTCACCAGGATTACTCATACCCCTAAGAGACATTGTTTCCATTCTAGACAGGAAGAAAAATGTTTGAATCTAGGTGTCATTCACCTTTGACTTAGTTTTGCAAAAGCTCCTTAATTATATCAAGAGAAAAGCTCAAATTCCTAACCAAATTGTACTGTAAGGAAGAAACACAATTGGTTATTGTACAACTTATGCTCAGCCTGTTTTTAAAACAAACAATCTAAGTAGAAACAAGAAATGAAGCCAGATCACTGCAGAATAAACAGTCCTATTTTTCTAGGGTGGGATATCAGTTTCAACAGTTCAATTCTCATGTTTTTACAATGTGGGTAGAAGTTACTGACTATTCTGGGAGTCCTTTTCTCCTGTAAACACAGTGGGGAAAGCAAAGGTTTCTGGATAGGAGTTTCCACCAATAGAATATTACCAAGAGCAATGAACGTACATGTGCTGCAGCTTATTTGAATTTGCTGTGTTTGCTGGCAGAAGGGGAAGGAATTGTGTGAGTTTTGGGACAGCCCCTGTAGGAGAGGGGCTATGAGACTGGGAGGGATATTGGGAAGGGGAGTGGAACTGGGTGGGAAGAGGCGTTTTGGTTTGTTTTAATACCTACATGCGAATTGGAGTTGGGAACAGATGGAATTGGCTAGAGGGTCTGCTCTTATGGGTGATGGGCAGGGAAGCAGCAGTGTGGGGGAACGAGGAACAGGAAGGAGTTTCAAGTTTTGGAGTATTCTTTGGGGAGTCTACTGTTGTTTCTTATCTGTGGGTTGTTTGTCATTTATTGTAAACTGCCCCGGCCTTTTCTTGATAAGGTGTGATATAAATTCAAATAATAATAATAACAACAGCAGCAGCAGCAACAATAGAGCTAGAAGTCTGACTAGCCAAGAGTTAAGCAAGCCACTACAGAGAGCATTCAAGCAAGTAACACCATGTGTCTGGTGTTGCACAACCTGAGCAAGGAAGTCAGGGTTCCCAGATGCTGCAACATTTAGGCTGGAAGCAAATTAACAGCTTCAAAACTGTGGGTAAAGGTACTGCATAAGCAGACTAGATGACACCAAATTATGTAAAAGCCAACCAGAAACTGCAAACCAAGAGATTTCTCACTGATCACCATACTGATTTCAAAGAGCAACCCAGGCCAGGCTTGAAATTTGGGGGAAATTAAAAAAAATAAATAAAAAAAAATCCAACAACAAAACCAAAACAAAAACACTTTGATCTTGCAAGTTTGCTTCTGCATAATTCAGATTCTTCTGAAATGCATCAACTCCGGGTTCATGTCATCACTGCTACTTATACAGAGAAGCAATGCTTTTTATACTACAGTATATTCAATTACAAATCCTATTAATAATCATCAGCTATTCAATTACAAATCCTATTAATAATCATCAGCAGTAACCGGTGAAGCTCCATGAATTAATTCAGTTGTGTTTATCTTTCCAGAAATAAATACCTCCTCCACTTCCATACTAATCAGTGTGTCTCATAGATGTGATGATCATCTCAGCACCTGACAAAACTGGAATTTGAGACCAACACCAGCTAATGAAATGGCTTGTAAAATGGTCATTTGCAAATGGCACTCTTGCTATTAGATATCCATATACAAAAAACAGGCTTTACAGGTGGGATGTCAGAGGCCTAATATATTCTTTAAAAAGGGTCTGTAACGATGGGATGCCCAACTAGGACCATTCCCCAGTTTCCCACTGCTTCATGAAACTCCAGGAGAAATCACAATGGCCTACAATTTCTAGAGAACATTGGGGATATGGAGACACTTCAAAAGAATATGATTTGCAGAGGATGTGTATTCAGGCTTCTGAAATATTCAGACCTTTTTAAAGCATATGCTTTAGGCACGCAAAGGTGTCTTCTCATTTGGATTCAGGTTTCAAATCTCACATGCTCAGTTCACTGATTTGTAAAGTGATGACAGCATCCAAATCAAGGGAATACTGAAGTGTATCAGTAAAGGTCTTTAAGATCCACACATGAAAGATGCTAGAGCAGCAAAATACTACTAAAGGCTAAAGGAGTAAATATCTGCATAGAAATACTCTTACCCACATGCCAAGCCAATGTCATAGGACCCATTTCTGATGCCGCCTGCAACAAAGATACTTTGTCAATATTTTTACCATCGCCTAGAGTTCAATGACATCTAGTAGGAGGACCGTGTAAATCTGCCCTGGTGTAAGCCAAACCATTTTTTTAAATGGATTTTCAGATAAGACAGTTTCAGCCCTTCCATCTCACTACCATTTCTACAGAAATGAAGTGACAGGATTTTCACAAAAGGCTTTTAGGTTTGAAGGTTACAACCAGTCTGGCACAGGCAAGTATTGAAAACTTGTAAAAGACAGAATTAGGGATGAAATAATAACTGTGAGAGGCTGACTCCAACAGGGAAGATGGATATCTTGCATGCTTACCAGCTATATTGATCACAGCTTGCAACCCAGAGGAACACTGTCTGTTGACACACGATAAAGGTACAGTCTCCGGGATGCCACTACAGCAAAACAAAGATAGGGTCAGTCGAAGACCTCATACACTCAACAATACAACTGAAGAGAAAACTCATCCCTTGTATTTGCTCTTGAACAAAACGTGCTAAAGACAAACCCATCTATGGCAGGGTCTGCTCTGCTGCATTTTGTCCTAGGCCAACAGCAGTGAAAGCTGTCTCCAGACCAGATCGGTGACTGGAATCAACCTGCCAGACCCAACTCTGTTAAAGCTGGAAATCGGTCTCCTTGGAACAGCTGTTCTTTGCAAGAGTGTCAGGCAGCCCCATCCCATTTGTCAAGATTTGGGGCTAAACGAGGTCACACGCCATACTGAGGGGGCAAAATGGCATTGTAAAAATTCAGAAGGACGTGATAGTCACTGATGGTTTGCAACCCGTGTGGTTGCCTTCACTGGCTCATGGGTAGTTGACAAAAGACAAATCAGTCAAGGGGACATAACGTGACAATAAAACCTGGACAAACAAACCCCCTGAATGATAAAACTCCATTAAAAAGAAGCTCAATTTAGCAACTCTCCTCCTCCCCACCCAACATCAGGTATTTCTGCCCGTCATTTCCCAGAAACACTTAAATCATAATAGAAGAAAATGAAAAGGCAGGTTCAAGCTTTCAAACAACGTTCTCTGTAGTTCCCAAAGGGCAGACAACGCTATAGTGTCATAGTGCTTAGGGCTGGAAGGGACCTAAAAAGATCATCAGGTCCAACCCCCTGCTCCAGGCAGGAACAAGTGCTGGGGTCATAACACCCCAGCCAAATATCTGTCCAGCCTCCTCTTGAAGACCCCCAAGGTAGGAGAGAGCACCACCTCCCTTGGGAGCCCGTTCCAGAGCTTGGCAGCCCTAACCGTGAACTAATGTCTCCCGAGGTCCAGCCTGAACCTTCCCTCTAACAATTGGTGGCCGTTACTCCTAGGAACCCCAGGTGGTGCCCAGGGGAACAGAGCCTCACCCAATTTCTGCTGGTCCCACCGGTGAGTTTGTAAACGGCCACCAGATCCCCTCTCAGCCTTCTCTTGTGAAGGATGAATGGATTCAGGTCCTCTCTTCGTAGGGCCTCCCCGCTGCCCCTTGACCATGCGAGTGGCCCTCTTCTGGACCCTCTCAATGCTAGCCACATCCCTCTTGAAGTGCAGCGCCCAGAACTGGACGCAGTACTCCCAACTGTGGCCTGACCAATGCCAGAGTGGGAGGATCACCTCCCTGGACCTGCTTGTGGTGCATCTGTAGATGCACGACAAGGTGCAGTTAGCTTTCGTGACCGCTTCCTTGCATTGGCAGCTTATGTCCATCCTAGAGTCAACAATGACTCCAAGATCCCTTTCTGCCACCGTGTTGACAAGAAGGGAGTTCCCCAGCCTATAGATATGTTGCTGGTTCCTCCTCCCTAGATGCAGCACCTTGCACTTGTCTGCATTGACTTCCATCCTATTCTTATCCACCCACCTCTGTAACCTATCTACATCTAGCTGGTTTCTGTTCCTCCCCTCCAGCGTGCCCACCTCGCCCCACATCTTGGTGTCATCAGCAAATTTGGACAGCGTGCTTTCCACGCCCACATCCAGATCTCTGATGAAGATGTTGAACAGCGCGGGCCCAAGGACCGAGCCCTGGGGGACTCCACTGCCCACATCCCTCCAGGTTGAAAATGGCCCGTCCACCACCAACCTCTCCAGTGTTCAGGGACATGGACTGCCAATGGCTTTACTGTACCTGTTGTTTGTGCTGCGCTGCAAGTCTCTGGAGAGTGAAGTCACATGTTTTGTGACTGAACAGACCCAGCACAAAGGGCAGCAGTGAAACTGTCTTATTAAAAGGATCTCAACTCTGACTTAAAGGGAAATGTGCCGGGAGAAAGCGTTCAGGACTTCGGTCCCTCTGCTAGCACCGTTGTATTAGAGCACCAGGCACTGCAAAGTTAAGCGAGGAGTACCCGTAACTGTACTAACGTACACGTGAGCAAGGAGGCTGGAGCTTTATGATAGCTTATTCCTCTCCGAACCAGTTAGTCTCTAAGGTGCCTCCCTGCCCTGCCTTCTGCCGAAGGCGTGAGAAGAAAATCGCTACTGAAGAGAACAAATTACAGCTAAGGACGTACGGTCCCCCTTCCTAAAACGGAGAGAAAAGGCGCAGAACAAGGGAGGTGAACAGACCCGGCGGCCTTGGGATCAGAAGTCACAAATTAACTTCTACCCAAAGAGCAGCCAGGGCGGCACCTCGACCCTCGACCCCGTCCCCCGGGCGGGCGCCCAAAACGCGGGACACGGCTCACCTCAGAAACTGCGCGATCCTCGCCACGTTGGCCCCCGCGCCCGGCTGCAGCACGTTGCCTGCGCGCAAACACACCGCGGCCACCCGTTAGTCCAGCCCCCGCCG
>NW_005842056.1:1218038-1222335 GCF_000455745.1 Alligator sinensis
CTAGAGAAGCCCCGCCTGGCACTATAGAGCGCCGCCCGCCCGCCCGGCTAGAAAGGCCCCGTCCGGCTAGAAAGGCCCCGCCCGCTCTTTTGCATAAAGATGGCGCCCCAAGGGAGCGCGGAGACTGCTGGGAGGCGGCAGGCCCACCATGCAGCGCTCTGCACCGCGCTCTGCCGCTGTGCATGCCGGGACTTGTAGTTCTGTCGCTCCCCTGCAGGACAGGGGAGGTTGCCTGCCCCCCTGCTCGCCTGGCAGGTGCAGCCTGGGGTGTTAGGAGAATGTCTCCCACTAGGAGGGCGGGGAAGCGCTGGATCAGGCTGCAGAGCGAGGGGGTGCATGCTCCATCCTTGAAGGTTTTCAAGACATGGGTAGACAAAGCCAGGGCCGCGATGCTCCAGTTGGGGCTGGCCCTGCTCTGAGCGGGCCTTGCACCAGATGTGACTCCTGAGGTCCCTTCCCACCCTCCTCCTCTGTGCTTGTGCTCCGTCAGCTCGTTGCCCCGTAGCTCAAGCTGCAGGCTGATGCTTCACTCCCCACAATTAACGATGACAGCGGCGATCATCTGATTTCTTCTCGCCCAGATGTCCTGCACAACACGATCCTCCCTCTCAGCAAGACGGCTACCGAATCAGCGCCGTGCCCGAGGGGCGTCTAGCAGCTCCCCCGTGGTGGCGTGCCGCGGATGCTCGGTGCCACGGCCCTGCCGCCGGGCAGGCTTTGCTCCCTTCTGATCGAGGCGTGCAGCCAGGTGGCGAGACGTGTCGCCCAAACCCACCGCTTCTGAGGCACGGTGGGACTGCACCTTGCAAGGCGGTTGGAGCTGCTCAGTACTGTCTTACAAAGGGGGAGCGCATTTCTTTTGTTAGTCGAGACTCTTCTACCCACCTTGAGTTGAAGTGAACTCGCGCTGTGGCATCAATGCCCAGCCCGGGAATCTTATCCCGTTCTTCGTCACATACTGTTGCCGGGGAGCAATAGGTCTCAGTCCTGGGAGCGGAGGATAAACTGGAGAAGTAGGAGGGTCCCCATGGAAATATTTACTCTGTGTGCTTGTCCCATTTGCTGTTAGGATTTAAGCTGCACAGGTCATGAAGACCTTGATATAAATGCCTTGGGGAATACACACCCACCCCTGTTGAGGTATAATCTCCATTACTTCCAGTAGCAATAGCACTTGCCAGGAAGCCGCCACAACCTAAAGCTGATTTATCCTCAATCATGGAAAGACTTAGCGTGCATTAGCCTATGGATTTTGCTCAGGAAAGCAGTCCCATGAAAGTGCACAGGGCCACTAGCCTGAACGGGTCACTTGTGCATATGGCCCGCGTTCACAACTGAGGCTTCAACATGTCTCAAGTCTGACATTCCTCTCACGACTGAGGCCTGGATTCCCTCGTGGGCAAAGCTCTGCTCCTTGCAACACAACAGCAAGACAGGCAGGCAGAGCTGCTCCAGCTCAGGCTGTCTATGGCTCTGCAGACAAGAGCTTCCCCACTCCCCTCCCACCTACCCATCCTCAGCCCCTCAGACCAACGTCCCCTGAACAGGGGGATGCTCATCCAGAAAGTCAGGGGCAGAGCACTGCAACGCAGCTGGAACAGGAAGCTATCGTAGCCTAGTTCAGGGAACTCAGCTCCTGGCCCTCAGCTTCGTATCGTCCAACCTGGAGGGCTCCCCACAGGTCCAAAAATTTGGCTGAGTGAGTGGTGGCAGTGTTAATTGCTGCTCCCCCAGCGCCAAATTTCCAGGCTTATGGGAAACGGTATGGGCAGACAGGGTGGACCTGCAAGCTAGATCAGGTACTTGGGGTCAGGGCAGTGCAGCGCCTGATCCGAGCCGTGCAGTGCAGGATCCAAGTGTACGAGGTCAGGTCTGGGTGGGTGGGGCCTGATCCTGGCACACGCAGTCTTATCTGGGTGCACGAGATTGGATCCAAGCAGCATAAGGTAGAAAGTAGGCAGCAAGATGCCAGATCTGGGCATGTGGGGCCAAACCCCAGGGGTCAGCCCCATACCATTCATCTGGCCTGCAGGGCCAAAAGGTTGAGCAGCACTGACCTACCTGGACGCACTAGACCCTGGAGCATACATATGTGCTACCTATTTGGCACATGCGCACATGTGTGTGCATGTATATATTATACTGCTTATTTCATCTCATAATAGAAACACTCCTATTATTTTTCCCTCCAATAAAATGAGAACATTGGTTTCATAATACCACATTTAAAAATATTTAATTTCATGCATCAGAAAATAAAAAGGGTTTACAGCATTTTACAAAGTACATTCAACAAGGCGTCCTGCTTCCCAAACCTGCAGTATTAGCTTGTTTCACATGGGGTTGGTTCTGCCAAAGTTGAAATGACTTAGACATACTTGATGCACCGCTCTCAGTGCAAGTGCTGGTGTGCTTCCCTGCTGAAGTGCTTTAATACTGATAGCATCTTTGATCAAATGCAGGACATGTCAGATGAGGTTTGTTATATCATTGGAGAGGCATTTTTGGTGATATCTTTTTATTGGACCAACTGAAAGAGATGTTAGACAATTAGGTCTTTTGATGCATCTGCTTTCTAACTTTGGCCCTGGTCCAACAAAGAACTTATCCACGTGGGTAAATGTGTGCACATGAGCAGCCTCATTTGATGAGACTATTTGCATACATAAAATTATTCACATCTCCCTTTAACATCAGACCACAGGAGAATAGGAAAATAAGAGAATTAGGAGACTAAATATCTACTGCATCTGACAGCTAATGAAACTACTGCTTCAGCTCAGGCAGCAAAAGATTGTGCTTCTAACAATGATGGCCAAAGACCAGCCTTGCCAGTCACCAACATGGATGGCCTCAAGCAATGAATAAGGAGCATGAACTTTTGGTTTGACTGGGATACGGCGAATCCATCATTGCTGCCTTGCTAGCATCAGAAGTGCCGTGACTAAGATTTAAAAGGCTTGATTCACCTACTTAATCTGTCCCTGGCCCCTGCAGGCTGGTGGTGGTCAGGGAACAGGAAGACATCCTAGCTCAGGGGTGGGCAAAATGCAGCCCAGGGGCCAGATGTGGCCTGCCAGACCATTCTATCCGGCCCACGGGGCCCCTAAAAAATTTAGAAAATTAATATTTATCTGCCTCTGGCTGCCTGTCATGCAGTCCTTGATGGTTTGCCAAAACTCAGTAGGCGGCTCTCCGCCCAAAATAATCGCCCACTGCTGTTCTAGCTCTACTCCCTCCTTTCAGTCTACGGCCAGAGTCACCATGTCAGTGCGGGGAGAGGGATGCACCTTTATTGAGGCCACAGGAATTATTAGCACACTGGGAGGAGGGAGGATTTGTGACTCCGCAGTCATGTTCCTGAGTCCAGCCGCCTCCCAGAGCTGCTGCCAGTGAGCCACTTGCATAGCAGACCGTGCTGCTCCTGAAGTCAGATTGCAGCCCTTGAAAAAGGGCCCGTGTGAAAACACAGCTGCTTAGGGAGGCAGCTGGGAACCACACTGCAAGAGGGCTAGACCCTGCTCTCGGTCATGACGCTGCTGCTCAGATTCCAGCTACAATGCATTAGATACCACAGCTACAACCAGGCTGAGAGCTCTGGTCCCAGGCAGAGGAATATGATCCCCTCTTCCCAACTCCACCCTACTCAATGCTTCCTCGTCAACAGCCTCCCGGCTCAAATGTGATCTCTGTCTGCACATCCAAACAGTGAGGCTGCCCCAAGTACAGGGAGGGTGGGATGGGATGTATTGTACTGCAGGCTTGGTCCAGCTTTGGACAAAATGATGCATAGAGATTTCAAGTCTCAGAACTTAACAAATACATTATTTCTAGTACAGTCCATTAATTGCTTAAATATTCTATTTTTTTCAATTAAAAAAAAAGAAAACACTTTACAGCTGCTTCCACCGGCTGAGTCATACAAGGCCCCTGGGTTTGAATTTCAGCCTCAGTCTTGCCCTCTGGGAGTCAGCTTTCTGTAATCCCAAGCTCTGTTTCCTTACATACAACTTGCCATCTAGTTATTTTTGGCCTGGTGTGAAGGAATCATACAGATTTAGAGGCTACAATATAAAAGTCAGATGATATACAATATCACACTTGAGCCTTTTCCCTAGAGAAGGAAAACATTATTATACATGTACAAGATTATACAGTCTCGGTAATATTGCAAAAGGAACCCAGAGCAATATTTGATCCAAGCAAAATGCTTCTACTATACACTGGATGAAAGTACTTTCAAATCCACTACATAGAAAAAAAAATATACATGGAATATAATTACAGTCTCTTTCCC
>NW_005842056.1:1222366-1226505 GCF_000455745.1 Alligator sinensis
AAAACACTGCAAGGGTCATTTAAAAAAAATAAAAAGGCAAAGGCACCTGAGGAGTGATTCATATCTGTACACACACGCACACACACATATAGAGGAGAGGAGAAGAGCAGAGAAAGGCAGGAGGAGATCCCAGTGCCCAGCTGTGCATGTGTCAGGAGGGGACCCGGAAGGTGAAGTTCACCCCTGTACTGGACTCTGCACCGCTGTATGGAGCTGGGTGTGACGTCGGCTTTGTGCTGCCCTGCTTTGTGGGAGCCGAGTTCTCCCCTATTGGGCATTGTCCTATGTGATTTAGCTAACAGAGCATTTAGTTAATGCTCTGTTAGCAGGGAGCATTAACTAGGAGGGCACAGTCACAATGGTCTGTGTTGCCTAACCCTGCCTCTCTCCTACCCAAGTCACTGGAAGCTCTGTTTGCACCAGGCCTGTGAGGATGGAGCCCGCCAGTGCCTGCTGCCTTTGGTCCTGTAGAGCACCCTGAGCTCCCAGCTCATCCCGAGGACTCGGCCTGTTGGAACAGCAGGATGCCAGGCTGCAGTGCTGCAGCATCAGCTGGGGTGGGGGACAGGGTGGCAGGGTGCTCTGCCAACACAAAGCCACTTGGGAAGAGTTTCGTATAGCCCTTTGGAGAGCACAGCTAAGGCAGTGCTCTCTACCCCTTCTCCGAGTGCATGCAGGTTGGTTCTTGTAAGGCTCAGTCACAAGCCGGGCTAGTCCCCAGCGCAGGTGAACCTGGATGTAGGTGGTGCCCCTCTACATGGGCACCAAGCATCGTGGCCCACAATGCAGAGGGGACAGGTAGTTGGTGAGGAGCCGACACATCTCTCCCCAACAAGTAGGCTGGCAGTGACACTGCCTCCTATCATGCTGTTAAGCCGGTGGAGAGGGAAGTCATGTGCCCAGTGAAAGGCACTGTGACCTTAAGTCACAGCTCAGTCCTTGCTGCCATAGGGCAGGTTGCAAAGCGCCCTTACAAACTCCGCTGGGTCCCTGTCCTGACTTTCCATTTGAGGGAGGAAGGGAGCACCGGAGAACGCGTTTGCAAACAGCCTAGTGCGCCACGTAATACTTAAGCCCTGCCTGAGCCATCAGCATATATTTCGTATTTCAGTGCTCGGAGTCGAGATTTCCCAAGAGCCCAGCTGTGGCATGTAGGATCAAGTCCAGATGGCGTGGCCGGGAACAGGACTCTGTTCTCAATTTACTGAAGAATAATTAAGGACTTAAAAACCTTAACTGTGCTGGTTTAAGGGGGAACTATCAGATTAATATTAAAAAACACTGTTACAAGGTTACTGACAGTACATTCAGCTATTCCCTCAAGGCAAAGTTCTACCAAATGCCCTAGAGAATGAGAACTATTTCTTTTTCCCCTGAACCACCCCATAAAATTTAGTAGAAAATGACAGCTCTGAGCCAATGCACATTAAAGTCGATTCTGGATTTTCAGTCATTTGTAGAGAGCACTAGTACATATCTCTGAAGTTGTATTTGTTTTATCCCCTGCACTCCCCATAGGGAAGTCATCTGCCCATTCGACTTCTCCAGATCTAAAACTGCTTTCATGTTCACTGATTTTACTTTTTTACTTTGTGCATTTCCCAGCAAAGAAAACAGCTTGGGCTCTTCCACTTTGGTACATGGGTCTCTTCACTTCTAGGCACAAGACTGGGAGAGGGAGGAGGGAGAATTGCACAGACAAAATTGATTTCAGCTCCTCTTTTTAATTGCAAGCAAATATTTTAAATTTAGACTCTGGGTTTTTTTGAACACCTGGTGCATTGGGCTGAGGCTACCCCAGCCGTGCTCATTTCATCACTGCTGCCTGCTTTCTTCATGAAGTAAAGTATGCCTAAGTGCACAGTAGAAGTGTTAAGTCCTACCTAGGTCCTAAACAGAGTTTAAGGGGAATTTCTTTGGTGCACAGGCCTTTCACCAGTCCCGTGCCGACAGCTGAATATCGTCTCTACCACGCATCTAAACACAGAAAGGTTCAAGACTTAACCCATGATTGCAGGCCATAAACAAATTAAAGCATCTTTAAAAGCAACAACTGCTTAACTCTCCCTTGTGATCAATACCAGACAAGCAGGTTTTATATGTGCAAATTTAGCCACACATGTAGTGGAAACTGGTGGAAGAGCACATGTACACCATTGCACATGCAAGAGGAAGCCACAATATGGGGGAAAAGAAAAAAAGTCAGCCCTGATATGTGGCATTTACCCCAGAGATTGCAATAGCTGCTTCCACAACATTTCCTCTACCAAGTCCCTGCTCCTGCTTGATCTGGACAGACCCAGCTTTAAAACTACCCTGCATGTATCATTCCAGTTCACATACTGAAGGGGAAGGAGGAATCAGGTCAGCATTTGAGGCCACATTTTTAACTCTTTCCACCTCCTTAGCAAAGCAACGGGCCAAAACAGCTTGCACCACAATGCAGTTGCCAGGATATCGTGTGCTGTACTGTAATATTGCTTTTGGCAAAGGTTATTAAAGAGATAAACACTGCCCATGTGAATAACAATATGTGACAGCTTATGACTGCAATGAATAACTCACTGGCCTGGGCGCTGATCATCTTCATTTTATATCACTGATGTAAAATGCAGGGGGAGGTGGAGAAGCTCCTGATTGAGACCAGCATCCATGAAAGAAGAATCAAGCCAACTGAGTGCACTAGGAGACATAAATAGGTTGGAGAGCACAGGACTCCTGGTGTCTGAGCAAGGCACACATCCCATTGCAACAGCGTTCCCTAGGCAGTGTGCTGGGACAGGCATTAAATGGTTAATTTGGTATGTACTGTGGCATTTTGGGGGTGTGCATACAACTCTGCATCAGCCGCATAGGTGATCCTACCCCCAACTCCTCTCCAGACACACTGTCTCCCCTGCCATGTGGAGCGTTCAGTTATCCTTTAACATTTCCTAGGGGCTTCGGGGTGGGGATAGACACACACAACTGGTGGGGTCAGGGTCTTGGAAGCGTGGCAGGATCGTTCCCTACCCCAGGGACAGCAGCTCGTCTCATGCTGTTTGCAAAGTGGGACCCAGAGATGACAAAATCATGGCTCTGCTAGGCTGGGAATCAAGGTCCTTCCCGATTCCCAGGCACTGGAAACCCCCAGGGCATCTCAGGATGAAGCAGAATGAGCCTGCAGCTCGTGCATGCATCTCCACTGTCTCACTTGGAGGAGCTGAGCCTTTGTGGGGTGGAAAAAGACAACCTTTCTGCACTGTCATGAGACCCGGTCCTGCAAGATGCAGTGGCAGGTGCTCAGTCCCTGGCACATTGGACCCTTTGTTAGCAGCACAACGGCACTGGCCACAGGTTGGCAAAGACAGGAAGATGAGAGGACAATTGCTCTCAAAGAAATGCCCCGTCCCTGTCCCCTCCCCCTTTGTTTCAGGATCAGGCCCTGAAGAACTGGCTTGTACTGAGCAGCAGGTCCCATTGAGACCCACTTGTCTGCTGGACAACGAATGCCCCAATGTCCTCTGGCAACCGTCGGCAGTCAGTCCCTTACAGGCGGCTTTCCGCATCCAGGGAAAAGTAACGCCTTGCATTTGAGCTGTTTTGCAGGCACGGGAATGCAGAGTCAACAGGACTGCTTGGGCAGTCACACCTTGACTGGACACCCTGGGGTGAATCAGGGTAATGCTGATTGACTATAACCACATAAGGCACAAAGCAGCGTGAATCTGGCCTCTCCGAAGAGCTGGAGATGCTGTTATGGTCACTGGCTTCCCACCGCCTCCCACTTTCAGCTCCCACAAGAGGACTCCTTTCTCTCTTCAGATGGATTGAGGCACACGTGTCAATCGTTCCTCGTCCTGGATTCATCTCGGTCTGCTTCACGCCCGAGTCCTGCAGTGACTATTACGGAGCACCTTTTTTCTCTGCTGAGACAGTGACGGCTGCCCTCAAGGATGTGGCTGGCGGTGCTCCTTTCACAGTGGCCCAGCGAGGGGTGGTAGGTCCGGTCCACTTCATGCCTTGGAGATAAGTGACATGACGACTGCTTGCCATCCCAAGCTCCTCTGTGCCACCAGACACCCACTGGCAACAGGGCTGCTCAGTTTGTGGTTCACCCGACCACCCATGTGTTAGGAGGGCAACCCCTAATTCTGAAC
>NW_005842056.1:1226536-1239778 GCF_000455745.1 Alligator sinensis
GCGACAGCTGTTCTCCATAGCCAGCTGGTGCATAAGTGCAGTTTAGAAACTGGTCCCCTTGGTGACAATGAGGTGCGACTGATCATGCGACCTCAGACCCAGGGGACCTGGAGTAACACAAACAGGAGGCTGAGGGCTGAGTTTTCAGAGTGCATAAGCCCATGGGTCTGTTTTGTTTCCCTTCCCTTTTCCTCGTATCCTCCGCCCGCATTTCCCCTGCTCCTCACGAGGGTCTAGAGGCTGCAGCTCACAAAGGGGTGCCTCAGCAGGTCCTCCGCTGTGGGCCGCCGCTTCTCCTCCACAAAGATCTGCTTGAGGAAGTTACGGCAGCAGTCCGAGACGCCGTCTGGGAGCTGCGGCTTGGTCGGCTGGGTGGCAATTTTGAAAATGGCTGCCATGGCTTCAAATTCTGCCCAGGGTGGCTTCTCTGTTAGCATCTCCACCACAGTGCAGCCCACGCTCCTGCAATGAAGAACAGGAAGAGCGAGAGGGTTAGAGAAGCAAGAGGGTTCATCCAGCCACCATGCTGCCTCATCCCCGTCCCCCAGGCATCTGACCCGAAATTATTCATTATAATCATAGAAAATGAGGGCTGGAAGGGACCTCAGGAGGTCACATCCAGTCCAACCCCCTGCTCCAAGCAGGACCATCCCCAACTAGAGCATCCCAGCCAAGGCTTTGTCTAGCCGGGTTTTGAAAACCCCCAAGGATGGAGCTTCCACCACCTCTCTGGGTAACCTGTCCCAGTGTTTTACTACCGTCCTAGTGAGAAAGTTCTTCCTAATATCTAACCTAAACTTCCCTTGCTGCAACTTGAACCCACTGCTCCTTGTTCTGTTAGAAGTGAAACTCCCTGAACTCAAAGCTTTAAGAAGCCCCCACTGATCATTCTGCAAGTGAACATCCTGTGCATGGGTCAGCAAGTCTTTCTGAAGCCCTAAATTAAAGCAGACAATGGGAACAAAGCATACTCTGCAATTCAGCAGATTCACACACACACAGATGCACACCGTTGCCAATGTGTGCCGCACATTTTCTGCTTTCATTTATAACACAAAAGGTCACTAAGCCTCTCCAGCTGTGCAGGTATACTGCCAAGGCACCATCAGTGCTAACAGATTCAGCGTCACCTGCGTGAGGCTTCAGGCTGCCAGAAACAATCCTGCAAGAGGCCCGACTTGTTTCTTGATTCTAACAAACTGGTAGCTCCAGAGCTGACAGATAACAGTGTAGGGCACAATAAATATTCGGAGGTGGTGAGGCAAAATGCAAAATAAATGCAACTTAACTTTAAAAGCTTCTGTAGCAATGTATTAATTTAATTCAGCAAACCCTCCTGTTTTTACGGAGTTCCCACCAGAGGGCTGAAAACCTTGTTGTTGTCAGAAACGTTCAGGGTCCATTATCACAGCATCCCAGTGCCTTTCAGCTTTCATTGTACTGGTATGTAGCCACACAACAGTGCTATGAGGCAGGGATGCCTCTATTATTTCCACTTGTAGATGAAGAATGGAAGCATAGAGACGCCGATTTTTTAAAGGTATTTAAGCTCTGCTGCTCCCCACAATAAGGCTCAAGTGACTTAGGTGGCTAGATCCTACTTTCAGAAGTGACTTGAGAGGTGAAATTTCACGGAAAGTCAATGCTGAGCAGAAAACTTTGGCCCAGTTTCAAACTGCTTCTGTGCAGAGAGGGACCTATTTCAAAAGCACCTAGGTGGAGTCAGAGGGAGTTGGGCACTGACCCACGTCTTCTGGGCTCTAAAAACCTTTAAAAAATCTGACAATATCCTAACCAGTGAATCAGGAACCTGAGTTAGCTTAGGCCACTAAATGTAATCCTACTGCACCCTGCTCGTGTGTTTGAAATACAGAGGGTGGATACATTCCCCCCCCGCTCCCCTTCTTGCTGCTGTTTGTGACTTGATCCTAAGGCTGACATGATGTGCGTTACAAAAAGAGACATTTTTCTTTCAGGGACTGAAGGAAGGAATAGGATCACACTCACACCCTCCCAGGCAGAAGAGGCTCTGGCCTTAAATGATTTGCCTGAGGTGACCCAGACTCTGTGGCAGAGCAGAAAGTTTAATCTGAGTGAGTCCTTTCACCACTAGCCCAGCTTGGAGCACAGAGATCCAACTTCGTGCAGCCCTCCCCCAGGCTTAAGCAGTGCAAGGGCATTTGTGCTGGTCTGCAGAGAGCTGAATTCCCAGCAACTAGCAAGATCCAGGGCAGAAATGCAGGGGTGGGGAAATGTCCTGAAAGCTTCCCAGCACTTGGTGAGAAGTTTTGGCACCCGCATGGATTCTCTAGCCTCATTAAGCCAGCTTGGCAACCTTGACTTGTAATCACCTTTAACAAGAGCTAGCTATTCCCTCCTATCAGCTGGAGCAAGTGACAGGAGGGTAGCCTGCCAAAGGCTCCTCTGGCCTTCTCCCCACCAGTGTGAAGCAGCTCGAGTAACTCATTCCCATTGACCCGGCTTATTTGGAAAGGCAAGGGAAGAGGTGTTGTCTGCACACAGCGATGCTGAAGTTTGTTGGCACCATTACTGCAGCCATTCCAGCTGGTTAGGCTCCAGGCCCGATCCTGCAAACCTCAGAGGCCGATGAGATTGCAGGAGTGAGGGAGGGGAGCACACATTTACCAGGGTCAATGTGCAAATATCCAAAGCCAGAATTAGAGAGTCCCCATAGGTCCCCTGGAGCTGAGGAAGGTCATGGATACTTAAAAGAGCTTCCTGTTAACAGTCAACCCTGAGGAAACTAAAATTAGTGTCCACCAGGGTCCTGCAAAGTCACTTGTGACAAAAAGCAAGTCCACACTGGAGCCACAAACAGATCTTGCTCAAGGTCAAGACCATCCAAAATGATTTTGGGCACTTCCATTTGGGGGTATTTTGCCTGAAACACCCTGATGGAGCCGAAGGGAGGGCAGGTTGACACCTTAGACGCTGTCTAGTTCAGAGGCATGAGGTTTTGTAGACCACAATCTACTCAGTCAGATGCTAGAAATCTCTAAAATGCCACCCTGCACTACCTTCTGTCTGACTTCAGGCCAACACGGCAACTTACCTCTGTGCTCAAAGTGGCTTGAATTTCACAAGTGCTGAGCGCGCATTCTTGGAAAACCAGCCTCCTTTTTCATGTCCCAAGCCAGGTATCCAAAGACTGGTGCATCCAAAATCATTAATCTCTCCAGCCCTAACTTTCAGTTGTAACATTGAGGCACTAGAGCATGCGGTCTTTAAATGCTAACTTGACCTGCTGTTCTTGGAAAATTAACCACTACGCTTTTCCAAAATGGATGGCTACAATAGAAAACCATCATGTTAACCCACTTCAGTGGACAGGCCCACTTCATTTCTTACCACACGTCTGCTTTCCTCCCATAGCCTTCTCCACTGATCACCTCTGGGCTCATCCAGTAAGGAGTTCCTGTGACGGATTTGATTCCTGTTCCAGACATGCAGATGGTCTGAATGCGTTTGCTGGCCCCAAAGTCTCCGAGTTTAACATTCCCAGCAGAATTTCTCAAGATGTTGGCACCTACAGGTCAGGCACAAAAAAACAATAGAGAGAACTGCAGGCCAGAGCACACCGAGGAAAAGCAAGAAACACTCAGGCCAATGACCGGTAGCTCCACAGAGTTGGAAAGGCAATATCTGGTTACATTAATGCACTATGTGAGAGTCCTCTCTCTACCAGCTCCTTTTGAAAATCCCACTCAATGAGCATTGCAATTAAGGCAACCTCATAGCACTAACCCACTGCATGGAGAAGGAAGAGTTTTGGAAAAGTTGGGGCCAGCAACGGTTCCTCACTTACAATACCACAGGTCTTGAGTGCCAAGCGCCTCAGGCCTGATTTTGAGAAGTGCAGAGCTCGCGTGCTGGCAACAGGATCTCTGCAAGTCAAGCCCAAAGCATCTCCCCATGGGAACTGCAGCCAGAGGCCACCAGGAAAATTCAGGCTAACATAACACGTTTGAAAATGCCCAGCGAGCCTAAGGTAGAACCAGGGCAAAAACCCAGGAGTTGTAGCTCCCAGGGCTGCACCCTGACCACACAGCGTACAAGTCCCCCCAACATATCAGAAGACCTTAGATAAGTGAGAGGTTTCCCATTATTAGCTCCTTACCTTTAATATCCCTATGTACAATCATATTGCTATGCAAGTAGGAAACTCCCTGCAGAATCTGCCGTGTGTATTTCCGGGTGACGTTTTCGGTCAGGGCACCATATGCTTTTAACTGGTCCTTTATGGAACCCTGTTGCAAATAAGAAAATCATTGGGGTTTGGTGAGCCTGGCCCATTGCACTGCACTGCCTTTTACATTTGTGCGATCTCTATTTTTCTGCTTTAAAGAAGGCTCTGTGGGATGTCATGTGATGATGCCAAAATGAAACGCATTAAGTGTCATGGACATACGTAACAGATCCAGGGTTTGGTCCCACAGGACAATACTCCTCTGGGCAGAAGAGAAAGGTGTAAAGAGCTGGTCTGTGATAGAAGAACTGCCCATAGTTTAAGCCATGGGTGGCCAATCTGTAGCATGAATACCACAAGTGGCACAGGCATCCTCTGCATGGCACGTAGCAATCAGGGAGGGAGCTGCGAACACAGTGCGCATGGGACAGGGAGCAGAAAGAAGAGCAGCAGTTTGGGGTGGGTAAGAGAATAGGGGTGGCACTTGGGGTGGGCATGGGGCTTAACCTATAGCACGCCTGCCAAATACGTTGGCCCCCACTGGCCTAGGTTAACACAGCTTAGCTCTTTACCCCCCTCTTGTGACCACTGTACATCACCAGCCCAGGCATCTGAGGGAATGAATCTGAAGGGTACAAGCCCGAACTGCTCACGCCAAAGGACTACGTCTGTTAGATCAGAGGCAACGATGCCTCCAGCACTCACAGCCCCATCTAGGAAATCAGTCCGACAATGCCACAGGTGGCTCTGCAGGGGTTGGGGCAAGGAGCTCCGGATTGAAAAGCATTCATTTTGAGCGCTTGAGGCAAGGACCTTTTAGCTCAAGCGGCAAAGGTTCCCTACTTACAGTCCCCTCCACCAACACTCCTCGTGCCTTACACCTCCTAAGCTTGCTTTGCTCCAGGTCTGATTTTGTTCCTTCCCTCTTCCGAAGCCAGAGGTGCTCTTCTGGGAAAAACCCACCCCTCCTTCTCACTGCAGCTGGCATTGCCCGGGGTTCTCCATCATTATTCCCTTGTTAGGTATCTGTCCCCCAGGCTTTTTGGCCTTCTGGCGACCCCCGTCTTCCCTCTGTGGGATGGGGCACAGGTATTAGCACCATACCCAGGTGAGCCCACTTAAGAGCCTCCTCTGCTCCTGGAGTCAAACTGGCCAGTCCCTTTCACTAGCAGGACATTTAAGTGGGAAGGGAAAGAACAGGAGCTTCAGTATTTATACAGGTTAATGATAAACGTGATGAGCGACTGAGGCTGGTGAGAGGCCAGTTCGGTGCAGAAGGCTCCTTAGTAGACTGGCCTCTTCACAGCTCTTCCCATGCAAGCTGTGTTAACTCAGAACACAACCTTGGCTCGACAAAGCACTTCAATGCTGCTGCCCTATAGTTGGGGATCCAGGTCTCATCCACCAACCTCAAGGGGAGAGGGAGGCAGGGGAAGCAGAGCCCTGCACGATGGCATGAAGCAAGCTGCTGTTGCAGAATGAAAGTCAATCTTTATTTAGTCAGAGCCCTGGTTTATCACTAGAAAAACAAACAGGCCACTCTGTGCAGCTCTGGAAAAGCCACAGCATCAATGCTGGCTTCCTGACTGGGAACAGACATCAGTGTGTGACAGAGCGAGTGGAAAGAGAGTCGATAATGCTGCCAGGGCTTATTCTTCTGGTTCTGCGTCAGAGCCTGTAACTAGAGCTGCCAGAAAGGGGACCGTGGTTAGAAAGAGCATTGTACTCAGGGGCTTGCAGATGTGCAGTTTGTGGAAGTCTATTTTTCACACAGGGATCTTCTGAGTGGGAGTTTTTAGTCCTAACAGTGACTTGTGACCAGATCTACTGGTTCCTTCTGACTCTGCAGTCTATGAATAGGTGAGTGCTTGCAGCCTCAGAGGGCAAATACAGGGGTGGTGGGTAAGAAACGGATGGATCAGGGTAAAAGGGGCGGATCACCAGGTAATGCAAACGGAGCTACACCGGTTCATACAAGCTGCGGTCCTGGCCAGTGACCTCTAAGGGCCTTGTTACACGCTGCCAGATGCTGCTCAGCTTAGAGCTAGCTTGGAGCTCGGAGCAGTTACACCTTCAGACTAGAAACCTTCTCTGACCGTGTCCCACCCACACAGCTGTGACTTGCTACTAGCGGCCTGGTGAGCAGGGAGGTCTTGTCCAGCCCTACATCTCCATGATTTCTAGGTAGGGAAGATGGAGATGGCAGGGTCTTTCAAGGGCAAGGCTGGTGAGGTCACTGCCCCACGTGCTCACGGCTTGCTGTTACACATGTCCTGGTGCATCCATCAGCCTGTTCCCGGTGCCCGGGCAACTTCAGCTTGAGGTGGGGCTCAGCTGCAACCCTGCCTTCCCTCTCCTATATACTCCCCCTCAGCTCTGACCCCCACATCCACCCTGCCCCCACTTCCCTCGGTGCCCCTGGGCCCGGTGGGGGCAGCTCAGCAGCAGGAGAGTAGACAGACACCCCGGGAGGCCCAGGTAGCAGCCCCAGGCAGTGGCAGAGCCCTGCACCCACAACCTGGATGCCCCTACAGCTGCCCGGCTCTGAAGCAGCAGGTTCCCTGGCAGCAGGCTGCCCCCCACCCCACAGCAGGGCTTGGCAGGGAGGGAGAAGCACAGGGTCCAGCAGTGGCCACCTGCTCAGAGGCTCAGTGCTGGTGGGGAAAGGTGCCTGAGCCACCGTTCCTGGATGGGGGTGTGTGCTGGAAGCTGGAGGAAATAGAAAAGCTGCAGCTCCACTTAGCAGCCGGGGGTGTGAGAGCCCACAGGACACGAGGGTTGGGGAGAGACCACTGCATCCTGGGATACTGGAGGACTTCAATTTGAGTGGCACATCTGTGGGGAGTGGCTGCGCCTTAACTGAACAGGAGCTGGGTTGTGTGGATCAGAGATAATCATGCCCTGGAGTGGCGTAACTTTGAACTGCATAAAGAATGTTTTAAGCCACTTAAAGGCATTAATGTGTGGACAATCTAGGGGTTAAGAGCTCCAAAAGCTGCCCAAAATTAACGTGTAACAAGGCCTAAGGTGACGCCACTTACATTCTGAAGAACTGAGAAAAAGAGCTGGAGTTATATCTCCTTAGTTTCCTCCACATTAAAGCATCTTAATCCTACGCTGTCCCTGGAGATGTGTCATCATACACAAACAGAGTCACAACCAGGGGATAGCCCAATAAAGCAACATTGTCGTGAGATGAGGTGGTTTCAGAGAGCAGAGCTGTTCTGGTTATCAGCAATGCGTTTCCATGCATGCATCAAAATATAGAAATTAGCAATGCAGCCGAGAGCTGAGATTTTGACAGTGGATCTTTCCCAGAGTGCTCGGTAATCATAACGACAGATGGACCTGAACGCCTCGAATCGGAAGCCCGTTCTGAATCCAATCACACACTAACCAGGTGCTCAGGCAGGGGTCTGAAAGATCCAAATCAGGGTGCGACTGCTCCAAAGTGCAAAGAAATTTGAAATTATGATTTGATGGCGAACCAGAGGGGTCAGGCTGTGAAGTCTGACTTGAATCCAACAGTTTGGGGGCAACTGGATCCTCAATTAATTTTGGCCCTTTACAGATATATGGGTCAAGCAGTGGGACTTGGCTCTAACTCCAAACCTCTCTAGTTCAGGATGATCTATGTCTACACTTAGCCATGTGGGCTGGCCATGGCCGCACTTACCCCTGGCATGTATTCCACGAAGATGGACAATTTCCTTTCTTCTGTGTCACGCAAACAACCGTAATACTGGACTATTCTCTCGTGGCGGAGGGTCTTTAACAGCTGGATCTCACACTCCAAGGCATTCACCTCCTGTAGTGGAACAAACATGCAGTGCAGTGAAAAGAACGGCTTACAATAAGCCTCCTTCCTGCCAGTGGCTCTCTAGCTCATCTTCCAGGACTTGTGAAGCACTGACTGTGTCCACAGAGCCACATGGTGACACAGAGAGGATAAACTTGTTGTGCCAAGCTCAATCACAGCACACTGCTTCACCTGGGCTGCGTCCTGAACTGAGAGCAGTGCAGCCACCTCTGAGCAATGTATATTGGTCCACCCTCTGCAGCCACACCACTGCTGTCCTAGGTTTGGGGGCATGGGGAACAGCACAGAATAGCTGAGCATGCCAGCGTCTAACACAAGAAATCTGTGGTACAAAGCCCAGATGTGAAAATGAGTACCGCCCGTAGGAGATGATGGCCTACAAGACAGAGAGGGATGCATTGGGAAAATGTCACAGCAGGGAGTTGTGTTGAAATGTTCCCAGAGAAAAAAAAGAGGAAGAGAGAGGGAGTTAGAGGGATTTACTAGTTACATGGTTTCTTCTGCACAAGTCTGGGCTATCAGGAGAGAGAGAAATGAGGGGAACACCAGTTGCATGGGCTGCCTAGAGGCAGGAGTGGGAAGGAGATGGATGGATGGAGCATGACAGCTGGAAAAAGGGAAGAGCTGAAGGGGCAGGACAGAATGGGAGATAGCAGGTCTGAAGCATAGGCTGGGCCAGTAACATTCAGGGGCCTGGAAGGGATGAAGTATCTAATACTGCCCCCCACGATGCCACAAAACCTGGCTGTGATTCCCCCAGAAACCCTCCCTGATGCACTCAAGAAGGCTCAATCCAGCTTCATTCACCCACCTTGCTCGTCTCTTGACTGTCCGGATCAAATGGCACCTGCTTCACCGACAGCTCCCTGCCTGTGTCGGCATCGTAGCAGAGGTAAACCTCCCCGAAGGCACCCCTGCCAAGGAGCTTCCCCAGTCTCCAGTTCACAGGAGCCTGCAGGGCTACAGAAAGGGCAGGGAGAGCTGAATAAGGATGTAGCAGAGATGACCACCTACAGGCTCATCTGACCCTGCCAAAGGTAGCTCCTCTGTGTGCTGTGTAATGAATGAGGCACTTCCAGAAAGAGTGACCCCGGAGCCCTGCTCTTCCCAGGTGTCAGTGGAGTTACCACATTTTTTTCACATACAACACACACTTTTCCCCCAAAAAAGTAGCTGCTGGAAACTGGAATGTGCATTATATGCAAGGAAATACAACAATACCAGTTTGTGCCACTTACCAGGCCAAAGCAAAAGCAAAGCCTGCACATGATCCACAGGGAACAGAACAGAGCAAAGTCCACTCCCTACCCGTTACTCAGCTACTTACTACAAGGAAAGAGCTTTTCTTTGTTTTGCCTTTCAAAAATAAGATATGTAATAAGACATAAAAATAAAATATCTTATTCCAGGATGCACTGTATGTGAGGAAATACGGTATTCCCAATCTGTCCAGATGAAAGGGAAAGCAGAAGCAACGAGACGACGTGTATACAGGGTTTCTCCCCTGGGGCACAGTTCAGAGGGGTTTGCGATGAAGAGTGGTGTCTCCCCATTCAGACTTGTGAAAGGCAGCCAATGCTGGATTGGAAACCAAGTGCTGGTGAACAGCACCCAGCACTACCATGCCACTGATGGGAGTAGGGAGTGGGGAATAATTTGTCCCTTTGGGACTGCTGGGGGCATATAGCTTTCCAAGATGGAATTAGATCTACAACTATAGCATGACCATGAGATGTCAGGACCTTAGATCAGTGCCTCTGGAGTGCCATGCTGCCAGGCTGGTTTATTTTCAGTTCAGGTCTGAGTGGGAAGCGGATTGAAATACTCTTCCCCCACCTTTCCCCCTGCATCTGGACTCTCCTCAGAGGTTTCCCCATCTGCTGACCCTACCCAATACAATGTCACAGTCAGGCCATGGCTTTGACCACCAGCTGCTGAAGTTCACTCACAGTTCCTGGACTTCGTGGGGGACGTGTTGAAGACCTGCAAACCCTTTTCACAGTTGTTCCAGCGCTTGGTCCTGTGCTCCTCGTACTGTAAGGTGCTCAGCTTGCTGTCCCCATTAAAGCTCTTTGTCCTGCTGGAGGGGACAAGCTGGAACAGGGTCTCCTGGGGGACGTAGCTCCTTGGGAAAGTCCTTCGGCCTGTGTGAGGAAAACAGGAGAGCTGAGGATGGGACACACGACTGGTGGTGTCCAGCTCTTATCCCTTGTCCCCAGGTCTGACCTAAGTCTATGTTCAAAGTATCCCCAGTTTAAACTGGTTGTAGAAAAGGCTAGTTAAGCACATGCCAAACCCTGCACAGATGTGTGTAGTCTTATTGAACCTCGGCTGAAGGCAGTGAGGAATCAGTTTAGGACCAGTCAATGTAAACCAGGATTAAACCAGATTCAGAACATCTCCACAGGGTTTGCACCAGTCAGCTGAACTGGATTACAAAATGTAATGCAGTGTAGAAGACGTGCAAGGATTTAGGCTGTGAAATCTTTGCAGCAGGATCTGTCTTTTCATGATGGGAGGACCCTGACTGCCAACTGCAGTCTCTATCACCACAATAGAAACATCACCACCACCACCCAAAGGCAATAATGTTTGCTTCAAGAGAAAAGACAAGCTGCCTAGCTAGCTCATTAAGTTGGAGAAGAGTCATAGTAATACATCATTCATACTCTTTTCATCAGTGTATCTGAAAGCACTTTCCCAAGACAGCTGGCATTATTAAGGCCCATTTTACAGACAAGGAAACCAAGGGTGCCTATACAGGAGCAACGAGGCTTCTCCGATGCGCTGGAATTCCAGTGCGTCGGACCAGACTCGATTAAACGAGTCTGCCGAAGCAATTATCGCGCTTCAGCATCCCCCTGCATCACGTGCATCAGCACCCAAAGCTTAAAAATGGTGGCAGGGGGCCATCATCAAACAAGCTTTAGTTCAAACGCCCCCCACACCATTTTTAAGCGCAGGGACAATGATACACAAGATGTGGCAGCGCTTTAATTAGAGCGGGTCTCGGAGCCACTCTAAAGCGCTGCCTCCCCGCTCCCAGAGCACGTGTAAAAGTGCCTCAAGGCATGGGCAGTTAAGTGACTTGCCCAAGGTCCTCGTGCTGGCAGGCAGCAGAGCTGGAAATAGCTCTAGGCCTCTAAATCCAAAATGACTGCTGTGACCCTGCCAGACCAGACATTTCTTGCTGTCCTCAGGGTGAGCCTTGTGTAGCTCCAAGAGGTGAATTTCATGACAGCATAACCATCATCCCAGCTAGAGAAACGAAACAAGGCAGCGCAAAGAGATCAGTGTGGGTGCGCCCACTGATTATACCATCTTGGTGGCATGAAATGATGGGGAGCTGATGGGAAGCACTGAGGCACATGGAGTCCTTCATAAACACCAGATTCCAGCCAGCACCCACGACGTTCCTTCGGCCTTCACTCAAAATTAATCCCACAGAAAACTGAAAATGGAGAAAACCCTGGGCCTTGCCCTCCACCCCAAAATCAGGCAACCGCCTACCCGGTGACTCAGCAAGCGGTAATTCAAGCCACAAGCTCTGGGAATGCTCCTTGGGCTGCTTGTTCCAGACAGAACTTAATTGCAGAATTAATTGTTTCCTTCCAAATGAAACAGCCTGATGAGCTGCCTGGGTGAGTCTAAGCCCAATGCAAGCTACAAGGAAGCCGAATGAAGAGGGAAAACTTTAGCTCAGCAGAGCATTTACCACTACTAAAAGTCCTGGCATTACAGGGGTGGAAATACAAAAATGCCCGGCTGATGAGTGAAGCAGAGCCGTGGCAAGCCTGGCCGCTGTGGAATGATCTGTGGTCAGTGATGGAAGTGGCTGGGGTAAATCCTCATGGATAGAGGTTTCCTGGTTGCATCTAAATCAGTTTATTAACTATCTAGGTTCGCTTTGAGCTCCCTTCTTTCTATCCTCAGTCTCCAACACCAAAACCTCTTTCCTTTTCCTTTTGTATTTATTTTTTTTACACATCTCACCTCTTGCATGTCTCCTATTTCTACCCCTGGCCTATTATTCCTCCTTTCAATAGGTCTGTGCTATTCTGACAAGAAAGAACAAAACCTAAACTTAACTGAACTTTGACAACTTGATGCTGCTGGTCTGTACGATCCGCCACAGGAATCGCTGACCTCTAGATCAGCCATTCATCACTATAACAATTCGAAATTCAAGTCCAGTTGCAAAGGGTTAACATTATGGCCCGTCTGTGTGTATTTGTTTTGTTAAACTTAAGGAAGGGGTTAAATCAGGGCAAGAAGGATTTTTTATCAAAATATTTCTTAAATGGGATTTCGAAAGGCGCCGGTGATGATGAGGATCAGCTGGACTGTGGTAGCACCAATGATCTCAGCCCAGCATGCTAAGCGCTGCCTGCCACTTGTTAAATGCTGTGTCTTGGGAAAGGGGTGAGGCAACAGGATAATCTCTGAACCACAGTACTCCTCAGCTGAATCCAGAAAAGCAGAAAATCCTGAATTCACATGACATGCCGGCCAGCCAAGTTCCTACTGCTCTGTGCAGGGAACAGACATACACCCCATCAAAAATAGCTGAATGAGGGACAGGAGAAGGTCACCAGTAGATAAATGGGAGACCTAGCAACATGGCAAGGGGTAGAAACAGCCATTGAGAGGGTGAAAAAGCTGAACAAGATGGAGGGCATGAGCCTAGTAGATGCTCGGCACTTTGCAAGATCAGGCCCACGCTGCACCTTCATGTCTCTCTGCGGTGGCCCTGACTGGGACCTGTCCATGACTAACTTCTCCCTAAAACAGGGTCTCACAGCACTGGACAAAAATATACTGGCAAAATCTGTATTTGCAGAGCCCGCGTTTTGGTTGAGGCAGACACCCAGGGTGCTACATTAGAAGAGGAGGGTCCAGCCAGAGCTGGCTCTGCGGTGGAAACTAAGATAGGCTTGTGGCCACTGTGATAAAGCTCAGCAACTATCAAAAGGACTCAGTGAACTGTGAGGAAGGAGGGCCTTGCACTGGCCTGGGGACTCAGGAAACCTGGGCTTCCTTCCAGCTTAGAAATTGAAACTGTAGTCAGATCACTTCATCTCTATCTCTGGTCCCCATTTCTAAAACAGAAGTAGTTTTGCTCTTAAGGATTGTCCCCATTCCACATAGGGAAAACAGTCTCAAAACTGATACCATTAAAGTGCTAAAGAATCAAAGGTAAAGGCACACGTATGGC
>NW_005842056.1:1239816-1299351 GCF_000455745.1 Alligator sinensis
ATTTAAATGTTTAGACCCAACAGACTTGTCCAAGAGTGTCAGCAGCAAAGTGAGGAACAGAGCCAAGGGCCTTACAGGCTAGTCCTGACTTTATTCACTAACACGCATGCCTCCCTATCTTGAAATCACTTCCAGCTGGCTCACATTGATGCTGCATCCATTACCTTGCTGAAGGGGAACAGGATGAAACTAAAGGCCAGGGATATTCATCCTAGAGAACAGAAGTTACTCAGCTCAGTTTCCAACACAATATACCAATACCACAAACACATTATTCAAACTCTTCCATGGCCATAGTATCTAAGCATCTGGCAATCACTCCTGGATTGTAACCTCCTTACAAGGATTGTGACCCCCCATCTGTGAATGGAGCGAAGGCAGTGCTGTTATCCTCCATTCACAGATGGGGACCTGAGAGGCAGAGCTGTTAAGACCTATAGGAAGTCAAGAACTTAGACCTCTCTGTTCCTAAGTCAGTGCTTTATATATTACCCTGCCTTAATGCTCACTAAGCCCCTAGAGACTATTCCCCCTCCCCAGGATTCCCCAACATGCCCTCGGCGTGGTCTCACCATCACTGTAGTCCTTGCGGCTCTGGGAGAGGTGGTATTGCCTAGGGAAAGTGCCACCTTTTCCAAATCTTTCACAAAATGGAATATCAAAATCTGGAAGGAGATAAAGAGGAAAGTGGTTATTAGATTAACTCAGCACTGAACGTGTAAGAGGTTTCTCTACTGCTTCCATAGCAGTATCTAGAGCCCTACCAAGAAGCATGACCCGCCTGTCTACTCTCTTTCCACATGTGCTAGACCCCAAAATGGGGCAGTGAAGCTACCCCAAGGGCCTTCCCTCCTAGCCACTTCTCTTGACAACTCCATCTCCAGCATGATTGAGATTAGGGGCAGGTGTGTGCACTCAAGGTGGCTTCACTGCCTAATTTTGGGGGTCAGTATGTGCAAAGCAGACCTTGCTCAAAGAAGACCCGTCCTTTATACTAGCTGACAGTGAAAAACCAGGTTAGAGATGGCCCCATCATGGAAGGCATTCATTCACAAGGCTCTGGGCTGAAACCTCCCAAGATCAGACAACTGGACACCAACCCAGCTCTAACAGAAATTATTGGCCAAAAGGCCTGGTGCTGACTACACTGAAGCCAGTGGAGGCTTAGCCAAAAACTTCAAGGAGAGCAAAATCTGGCCTACAACGTTTAAAGGCTCAAGTACCTGGTTAACTCTCATGGCTTGGGACCATCCCCTGTTGCTGCCTCTTTCCCAGGTAGCTCTGATGTCCTTGGAGGCTGCAAGTCACTGAGAAGAGCCTCTCCAGAGAGAATGCCTGTCTCTCCCCCATCCCCATCTCTTGTTTCTCTCTCCTTCAAGCATTTTCCTGGCCTCCTCCATTGCTCTTCCTCTCTACTCCACCCCAGTCCTTTCCCAAATACTCTGAGATTCCCCTTCTGGCTAGCTTCCTCTTTACACTCTAGTGCCTTAACTCTCCTGTCTCCCCTCACACAGGGCCATCAGACTTGCATTATACAGATTAGTCTCCTTCTTTCCCAGGAGGCTAACATCGGCTGGGATGATTTCGATGGAAAGCAACAGAGTTGAACCTTACAGACTAACTCAATTAGAGATGCACAGGTTTTTGCAAGCAGCTTACTTCATCGTGGGACTGCAGGGAACAGAGCTTCTAAACAGAAAGCAGTCATTTGAGAGTGAAGAGGGAGGAAAAGGGAAAAGGCGCTGGTGAGGGAGGCAAAGGTGGTAGAAGAGAGAAGAAACAAACAGTTAACTTACTGAGGACATTGGGGTTTTAACTGCTAATCCCGGTATGAGAATAAGACACTGTAGTACCTGTTTAGACCAAACTTTGCACAATCCAATCTGTGGATGATTTCAGCCAGATGGAGTCAGGCCTCAAGGCCACCGACCCCAGGTCTCCATGATCTGAGAGACCACAGCCAACGTGGAAAATGCAAGATCCTGGCAGGTGGCAGATGTGAAATAACCTGTGCACATATGAACCCATCATGTGGACCGCTAAGAGCCGAAGGCTGGCTTAAACCCTGAACCAGGAAGGTCTTCATATTTACATCAACCGCCACACATTAATATTAGCTTGGATGGAAGAGAGCAAAGAGGACAAACGCTAAGATCAGGCAACAGGACTTTGATATTACTAGGGAAGAAAATAAGACTCTCTATAAGAATAGTAAGAGTATTGCTGGAGGGGCTGGATGTGTTTAAGTCAGCCGGCCTGGATGATCTTCATCCAAGGGTGCTGAAGGAATTGGCTGGTGTCATAGCAGAGCCACTGGTACAGCTGTTTGAGCACTCGTGGTGTTCAGGTCAGGTCCCAGAAGACTGGAAAAGGACCGATGTGGTCCCCATTTTCAAGAAGGGGAGGAAGAAGGATTCAGGTAACTACAGACCAGTTAGTCTCACCTCTATCCTTGGGAAAACCTTTGAAAAAATTATTAAGGATCACATTTGTGAGAGTCCAGCGGGGAAAGCAATGCTAAAGGCAACCAGCATGGATTCATAGCAGGTAGATCTTGCCTGACTAACCTGGTTTCTTTTTATGAACAGGTCACAAAATGCTTAGACTCAGGAATCGAGGTGGATGCCTACTTGGATTTTAAGAAGGCCTTCGATACGGTATCTCATTATATTCTCATAGATAAACTGAGCGACTGTGGAGTAGATGGTTACATGGTCAGGTGGGTGGCAAACTGGCTTAGGGGTCACACCCAGAAAGTGGTGGTGGATGGGTCGGTATCGACCTGGAAAGATGTGGGCAGTGGAGTCCTGCAAGGTTTGGTCCTTGGACTGGAGCTATTCAACGTCTTCATTAGTGGCTTGGATGAGGGTGTGAAAAGCACTCTGTCCAAATTCACAGATGATACCAAATTATGGGGTAAAGTTAACACACCAGAGGGTAGGGAACAAATTCAGGAGGATCTGGACAAGTTGGAAAAATGGGCAGAACAGAATATGATGCAGTTCAACGAGGATCAACAAGGACAAGTGCAAGGTGCTGCACCTATGAAGAAGGAATCACCAACACGCTTACAGGCTGGGGGATGACCTTCTCAGCAGCGGAAAGGGATCCTGGAGTCAACTGTTGACTCCAAGATGAACAAGAGTCATCAATGTGACAAAGTGATCAGCAAAGCTAACTGCACTTTATCATGCATTAGCAGGTGCATGACAAACAGGTCCAAGGAAGTGATACTTCCCCTTTACAGAGCATTGGTCAGGCTGCCGTTGGAGTACCGTGTCCAGTTTTGGGCACTGCACTTCAAGAGGGATGTGGACAGCATCGAGAAGGGCCACTCATATGGTTAGGGGACTGCAGGAAAAGCCCTATGAGGAGAGATTGAGGGCCCTGGATCTCTTCAGCCTCTGCAAAAGAAGGCTGAGAGGTGATCTTGTGGCAGTCTACAAATTCATCAGGGGAGGGCAGCAGGGAATAGGAGATGCTCTGTTCACCAGGGCACCTCTTGGAGTAACTAGGAACAATGGCCACAAACTGACAGAGAGCAGATTTAGGTTAGACGTCAGGAAGAACTTCTTCATAGTAAGGGTTGCCAAAATCTGGAATGGGCTTCCAAGGGAAGTGGTGCTCTCCCCTACCTTGGGGGTACTGAAGAGGAGGCTGGACATGCACCTGGCTGGGGTTGTCTGACCCCAGCGCTCCTTCCTGCTCAAGGCGGGGTGGGGCGAACTCGATGATCTGCTAAGGTCCCTTCCGACCCAAACATCTATGAATCACATGGGCGTGCAGGGAGAAAATTAGGAAGGCAAAGGCACAATTTGACATGCAAGTGGCAAGGGACAGAAAAAGGCCAAAAAAAGGGATTGTACAACTATGTCAAGAGTCAGAGAAAGACCAGAAACCACAGGTCCCTTACAGAATGCAGGAGGCAATCTAGTTATGGATGATGCAGAGAGGGCTGAAGTATTTAATGCCTCTTTTACTTCATTCGTCACAAAGAGAGGGAAGCTATCAGATGACTGCAGTTGGTAGCAAAGCTAGGGAAGGAGATAAACAGTCCTGAGTGATGGAAGAACAGGTTAGGGATTACTTAGAGAAGCTAGATACTTTCAAGTTGGCAGGGCTGGATGGGATGCACCCGAGGGTACTCAAGATATTGGCTGAGGTAATTTCAGAGACATTGGCTAGCCTCTTGGAGTAATCACAGAAGTTGGATGAGATCCTGGATGATTGGAAAGGGGCAAATATAGTGCCCATCTTTAAGAAAGGGACACAGGAGGATCTCAGGAATTACAGATCAGTCAGTCTGATCTTGATACCTGGTCAAACCATGAAGCAGGTCCTCAAGGAAGCACCTAGAAGAGAACAAGGTGATCAGGCACAGCCAGCCTGACCAAGAGCAACCTGACGAGCCTTCACCAAAAGCAAGTCACGCTTGATCATCAACCTGATTTCCTTCTATGATAAAGTGACAGGCTCTGGGGATAGGGAGAGACCAGTGAATGTGATATAACTTGACTTTAGCAAGGCCTTTGAAACGGTCTGCCATGCCATGGACATTAACAAGGTAAGGAAATACAGACCAGGCCAAAGAATGGTAAGGTGGATATATACCTGGTTGGATCATCGTACTCAATAAGTAGTCATCGATGGCTCAAATTTTAGTTGGGAGGAAGTACCAAGTGGGTTCCCAGGAGTCTGTCCTGGGGCAAGTATTGTTTAATATCTTTATTAATGATTTCAATGATAGGACTGAGTGCATGCTTAGCAAAATCTGTGGATGACACCAAGCTGGGTGGAGCTGCAGACACTTTGGAGGGTAGGGCCATGATCCAGAATGACCTGGATAGACTGGAAGAACGGTCTGCAATCAGTCAGATGAGATTCAACAAGAACAAGTGCAAAATCCTGCACTTGGGACAAAATAACTGTATGCACAAATACAGACTGGGAAATTACTGGCTAGGCTACAGTACTGCAAAGAAGGATCATGGAGCTGCAGCGGACCATAGCTTAAATACCAGCTAGAGTGATCTTTGTGCAAAAAAGGTCAACATTATACTGGGTTATATTAACATGAGTGTCAGTTGTAAATGAAAAGGAAGCAACTTTTCCACACTATTCACCACTGGTGAGGCATCACCTGGAGTACTGTGTCCAGTTTTGGGCCCCACACTTCAAGAAGTACATGGCCAATTTGGAATAGTCCAGTGCAGAGCAACAAAAATGATTAGGTGCCCAGAAGGCAAGGTTTATGAGGAAAGGCTGAAAGAACCAGGATTATTCAGCCTGGAGAAAAGAAGACTGTAGGGGGATTTGTAAGAGTCTTCAAAGACCTGAAGGACGATTAGAGGATGGAGACAGGCTTTTCTGTGTAGCCTTAAGGGACAGGACAAGGAGCAATGGACTCAAGCTGCAACAGAGGAAGTTTAGTTTGGAGATTTGGAGGCACTTTCTGACTATGAGGGTGGTCAAGTATTGGAACAGGCTGCCTAGAGAAGTGGCGAAATCTCCATCCCTGGGAGTTTTCAAGAGCAGGCTGGACAAATGCCTGGCTGGGATGATTTTTCCAGGGATGACCCTGCTTTGAGCAGGGGGCTGGACTACTTGACCTTGTGAGGTTCCTTCCAGCCCTTCTTTCTTATGATCTTACAGCTGAGACAAGCACTAGATGGAGAGGGATCAGGAAATATCTGATGAGGAGAACAGGAAGCCACCACTGGTAGCCTAGAACAGGGGATTAAAAAGCCTTTGTCGTCCCCCCTCATTTTCCCTTCCTGTTTCTGCTCTATCCTAGTCTGACTACACGGCCCATTCTGAATGCTTGTTTGTCTTAGCTGTGAGCCAGCAGCTGCTCCTTGGAGGCCACTTCTGGCTTCAGTCTCACTTCAGCTCATCTTGACCATTACTCCAGCTCAGGCGAGAAGCACAAGCCCGGCTGAAACCCAGGCAGCAAAGCTTCTGTGTCAGGTCAAGAGGCTCACGGCACGCCACGTGCAAGCACTGGGAAAGGCACTGGGGGCCTATTAAAACACCAGTGACAGGCACTGGTATGGGAGCTCAAATTCCACGGTTTAATCTGCAAGTGCTGCCTCAGGCCAAAAATGTGTTATCATCCCCTCGGCCGAACGCCATTAGTTCATTTTTAATAGTGAAAGTCATGACAATATGATGAAGTTTCCATGACTTAACCAGCTGGGCATTTATGCTTGGCTAAGCACTAAGTGAAGGTTCTTGTGGGCTATCTATATGTTTTTCTTAAACATACTGACTGTCTCTCTTATTAATGCAAATGGAGATCCACTGCAACATGAGACACAAGAAGGTGAAAGTAAACTCTGGCTAGAAACAACAGGTGAATTGCACAAGGTTATTTCTATCTTCCAAATGGAGCGAAATGCAAGGAGCAAGGAAAGAGGCAAGCAGCATGGCTCAGTCCTGAAGAGACCATTACTGGATGGTGGAGGACTACTTCCAACTTCACACTTCAGCTTTACAGCTCTTGGGCGCAGAAGTGAACGGACTCCAGAATCAGCCCCGGGGAGAGCTGGCTCATGCTGGCTGGCAAATTTGCAAGGATCCATCAGAGTAGCAAGCATTATGCATCAGCACTGCTAGGTTCTTAAATTTTAAAATGGCTTCGGGTCTAACAGCTGCAGGGGCCGTTCACTAGCTAAGCAGTGAAGGCACTGGTTTGCTGCTGATTGTTTTTATCCCAGAATCTTCTATTTTCCTTGACAGACATGTAGGTTTGAAAAGGCCACTTTGCTGCAATGTAGACATGCTGATAAATCCCAAGTAACCTTACCCAGGCAGTCAAGGCTGTCTTTGGGCTGACTCTTCCTTCTTGAAACAGGAGTTTGGGTGTAGGGTGGGCTGTGGGGAAAAAACACAAAAAAGAACGCACTTACTTTATCAGATGACATCTATAGCGATCAGCATCACTCCTACATTCAATCGACACCCATCTCACTACTTTCAATAGGCAGGAAGCGCTGGACCAGTATTAGGCAAGCTTCCCTCATCAGGCCACCACCCAGCACTGCTCTTAAACATATGCTTATCATTACCCAGGTGCACCAAGCTGAAATACTTGGGCACATAAAGTTAAGCTTGGGTTGTGCTGGACAGGACCCTCGCTGCCCAGTGTGTGCACCAGATGTGAGCCAAATGAGGCAGGGCTCTTGTAGAGAAAAGGCAAGAATACTAGCTGTTGTGGTCTGAATGCCAATACCAGTGTCTGCAACTTAACATTGCCTTTTAACATTACCCACCTTGAGTTGTGCTTACACAGCTCAATAAGGGCTCCCTTTCCCATCTCATGTTGCTGAGGAGCTACTTGCTTCCTTCTTTAAAACCTCTGTGAGGTGCTGAGTCCCTCCAACCCCCACTAGAATAAGCATGAGCAGAGGATACTCAGTGCCTGAGAGACGTAGGCCCTTAATCGAGGCCCAGAGGATTAGGTCCTGCACTGGGACTAGGCAGACCCAAGCCCCATTCCTGGCTTGGCCACTGGCCTGCTGAGTGACCTTGGGCAGGTCACCTCACTGCTCTGAGCCTCAGTTTACCTTTTCAGACTACATACAGGATAATTAAGGTGACTGCAATCATTTGAGGGGAATCTGAGACCAGTGGGAGGACACCAGCATGTGTGCATACACACCCCCAAACGCCATATGCGCACGCACACACACACAGATCCCAGAAGCAGGGCTGAGCAGGACAGCACCGCACTGCACATATGCATGCGCGCACGCGCACACACACACACACACACAGTCCTGACCCCTGGATGTGTGCGCACACAGCCCCAGCTGCACAGTTCCCCACATGCACCCCTCCCCTGACCCTGACTGTGCTGTGCAAGTGACTCTGCTTCAGCCCAGCAGAGTCCAGACCAGGCAGCAGCCCACTGACTGGGCTCCCTGGACAAAATTAAAGCAAAAGTCCCAGATTGGCATGAACCTGCAAGTACATGCCCAGCTCCTGACTCAGGAGCTAGAGGTGCGAGTGGGTCCCCACCAATCCAGGGGTTTTGCTTCAATTTTTTCCAATGGCCGGGATGCTGAGACAGCCTCTGAAATCCAGGACTGTCCTGGCCAATTCAAGACCCTAGGGATAATGGCCTCCCTCTCTGGCACAGCACTGTGAAGTTTGCGGAAAAGCAGCCCTGTGTGGGACTCCATTGTCGTCATTCTTGCTTTTGCTTTCAGGGAAAATCAGAGCTGATTGCCAAGCATTTCCCACCAGCAGGCTGATTTCGCTTCCTCCTACGACTGCCACAATACAAGCAGCCCTGGACAATGCCGTCTTGAGACTCTGACAGTACAACCTTGATTGCTGAAATAATCCTCCCTGCCTGGCAATCTCCTTGCCTTGAATTGTGCAGGCATCTGCAGATGGCTTCCCTGAGCTTCCATTCTCAAGATCACTGTGCTGCAGGGTGCTGCTGCTGCCTTCTCGGACACAAACCTTCTGCAAGCACCCGCTTTGCTCCAAAAGCCAGAAAAATAGTTAGGCCGTGTGTCCTGCGTTGCTGCTACAGGTGAAACCTAGTTTGACTCTGGCCAAATCAGACAATAGCAGATAGCCTAGGAGAAAGGGAGCCTGTTTTGGATGTGCAATGGTGCCAGCAGGACTAATACCAAAGGCACAAACCATTAAATGGAAATGGAGATTGAGGTAGAGCCAAAACCTGCAAAGCTCAAGAACTGAAGCACACAGTGCAGCCTGTCCCCTACAAAGGGGCCCTATTGTTCTGCAATGCAAATGCTGCAGGTGACAACCAGCAACAGGAAGCTAAACACCAATGTGGAGTAAAAGAAATGGCTTCCCAAAAGACAAGGGCATTACGCTAACCTGCCCCCAGGCAAGGCATAAACCATGTGGGGCCTGCATGGCACTGACAGCATTAACTGGTGACCTGGCACAGGGCAGCAAGCAGGTAAGGTGCCTTGCTATTGCTCCCCAGGCATGTGTTTGAGCATCACTTTGGACTCATGCCAACAGCTACCCCTGCTTGATTCAGCTGCAAATAGTCACTGAGGCTGGGAAGTCGAAGGCAGCTGGATGTGATGCTAGCTGGGCTGCTGGCTATAGAAACCACACTGGCCCAGCAGCCCATTGGAGTCAGGCAGACAGACTCTTTCCTCTGACCTGCAGCTCACTTAGCACAATGTGTCCTAGTTGCTTCCTGAAGAGGTGCTAAACTTAGCTGTTTCCTTCAGCGTCCTTGCAGGGAAGTATATGCGTTAGACACTCAATTTACCAGGGTCACGCAAGAGCATGTGGAAAGGGGAGGGGAGAAGACAGCGAATGGATGAAACCTCTTTGAATCCAATGACTACAAATGCCAGAGGGGCAAAAGGGGAAAAGGATCTTCTGAGGCAAGGCCAAGCTGGTCACCTCACCCTCTGCCAGTGCAGGACCATCCCTGCCAACATGCTCCCAGAGCCTCACTCCACTCACATGGCCTCCATCACTTCTCTGGGGAGACTACGCCACAGGCTAGCGGCACTCTCAGCATTACAGTAGATTTCCTGGCATTCAGTCCAAGTGGTCTCCAAGCTTTGGTATGTCTCATTACTCCTTCTAACCCCCAGGGCCATCTTAACCTCTCTCCTCTCTACACAACTGTGAGGAAGGGTTCCCCACTCAAGCAGGTGGTGACAGGCTAGACTTACCTGTCCACAGATCTGTCCAGAGACTGACAGCTCCCAGAGAGCGAATCGTCGGGGCTCAAGAAAGCATCAAGCATCTGTGAAGAGCAAAGAAAATGGGAAACAAAAGAGAAAAGTGAATCCTTCCACCTTGAGTTGTAAAAGTTTGGCTAAAACACTCCAGGTGCTGAACGGGGATAAAGGCATGCAGCTCCAAAATCATCCAGCTTACACCCATGGGTGGAGTCTGGCCCTGTACGTGTTACCTCACCTAAGAGAGCACCTCAAAGCATTTGAAAGTAATTAAGCTCTTCTATGAGGTTGGAAGGGGCTATTATTCTCTGCAATCATCATACGCCAACAGGGAAACTGAGGCACAAGTGATTCACCCCTGCAGCTTTCAAACATGCCAGGCATCGAGGAGGTGCACATGCTCGACACCTTTGAAAAAATCAGAGCACGTGTGATTTTAGCCTAGGCCACAGAGCTTGACTATGGCTCAGGAAGGAGGGGAGACCCAACATCACAACATCCACAACCGCAAAACCGTCCTTCCCCTTGGCTGAATTGAGGAGTGGACTTCGGTCTCGCCAAGATGGTGAGTCAAATGCTGTATACGCGTGGCTTCCTGGATGAGATATTTGACTGGGTTGGGTTATTTATAGCTAGTTATTCACAATAGAAGGGCTGTACTGGCTGGCCTGGTGCGCCCACAGATACACACACTTCCACTTACAATGGAGTCCTCTCTGGGCCACCCAGCAGCAAAATCATCACTGTGCTACAACAAAGCACCAATTAACCCTCAGCACCCTGTGGAGGTAGGTGCTGGCCGCAGCCTTCTGTAGGGGAAGCCAAGGCAGGGAGGTGAAGCGACTTGGCCAGAAGCATGGAGAAAGCTGGTCTCAGAGCTGGGATTAACATCTAGAAGGGAGCTCAGTCCCAGGGTACCCCGACATGCTTCCCTTTCTATGGGACGTCCTTATAGTTACGCCTGTTAATTAGTTGTCACAGCAACACTCATTGTTTTGGCAGAAGCAGCCCCAAGAGACACTGTAATTTTCTTGGCTTCTCATTTTCACCCCAAAGGCTGATGCATCATTGCAGGAACCCAGCCAAGGAGGCAGGACCTTTCCTCTGAGTCCATGATTGGCATTGCAAACTGGGGGCTTACAGGGTCACTGGGGGCCTCGGGGAACTCTCTAGCAGAGGTCCAAGCATGCCATCTTCAAGGTGCTCTTGTTCCCTATGAGCACAGCGGAGCTGACAGTCTGAACTGGGAGCCTCATTCTGGCTCCGCTAATCTACCATGGTTATGGCCCCCAGCTACTGCTGCGCTGGCCCCAGGGTCAATGTTACAAGGAGCTAGAGGGTGGTGCCAGCCCCCTGGATGCCATCAGCGAGCTGGCATGGACCAGCGCCGTGCCGTAAAGCTAATGGCCCTACATTACTTTACCCCAGCTGAGGTCCAGCCCAGGGCCCCATCTTCCCCTTTGTCTTTGCCTGCTTGAGCACAGTTCAGAAACTTTCTGAACAAGGCAAGCCCAGCTTTTGGCTGCCAGAAGCACAAGAGATATCTGTGCTCAGATGCTGCCAAGACTCACCCAGAGTGGCTTTTATTTTATTAATGGCCATATAATAAACGCCTGAAAACACAACTTTGCCATGGAAACGTTGGCACAGCCTTCGCAACACTGCTGCTAGCGGGTGCCTTCACAGTGCACAACATGCCCTTCTTTGCATACGGTCTCTTCTACAGGGATATGTATGCATCCTCTCGCTTACGGTAGCAGCCCCCCTTGGAGGTTCAGCCATGTTCTGGACAGCTTTAAAGGCAGGGCAGCACCGGGACCCCCCACCTGCACAGTCAGGGCTCCCCAGAGGTTTCCAGCCCAGATCATGTACTTTACCAGAGTCTCACACCCTGATCCCGGAAGAAAGTCCATGCCATGCTGGGACCAAGATGGTCCCATGGACTTCACATGGGCACTGGGCTCCAGCTGCAGCAAGCCAGTCATCGGGCTAGCATTCAAGCTGCTCTAGTGAAGGGGTGCTCAAGCCCTGGCCCGTGGCCCTGTGTCATCCAGTCTGTGGCACTCCCCATGAATCTAGATATTTTCTAGATGCATGGGGAACTCCAGGCCCACAGCACTGGATCAGGCAGTGATCCCAGCATGCAGGGCCAGGCAGGAGCAGCACTGGCTCCCAGGACCCAACCCTGGTAGGCGGGGAGCTGGGAGGGGGAGGCACTGGCTCCAGGGCCCAGTCCTGGTGTGGGGAGCCAGGAGGAAGGTGGTCCCAGGCCTCCAGGGACCAATCCCAGAAGAAGCGGGGTGACACCAGGCCCCTGGGGACCAATCCTGGCACACAGGGGTGGGGTGGAGGGGTGGTACTGGGCCTGCCCTAGGGTGCAATTCTGCCACGTGGGGCTCCATCCAGCTCGCAAAACAGCCCCACCCCACGCATCTGGCCCAGAGGGCCAAAAGGTTGAGCACCACTGGTCTGGAGCAAACAGAGAGGATGGGAGCACAGCATTAAGTGGGCTGCCCCCCAGTCCCAGCTGCCCCTTTCTGCTTTTAGGTGTGGAGATGGTGAGACTAGAGGGCATTCCCACTGCAGGCCACTGGCAATGCTGGGGTCACTGGGCTGGGTTCCTTACTAGGGAACCGAAACATAACATCTGGTTGGAATTAGAGGCAGAACTGTAGGAGGAAAAGGCTGCAAGAGCAGGGCCAAGAATGGGAACCAGAGCTCAGACAGAAACACAACACGGGAAGCAACAAGGTCTGCTCAGCACTCGCAGCTCACTGCAGCTTGTCGCTCTCCCACGGTCCTAGCACCTGACCCTGGAGAGGCACTCTCCCACTTCCAGCAGTTAGTATGGTTACAGGGTGCATGGGAGGAGGAGGGAAGGAGAGGGTGGGAGGGGAGATGCTCAGGGGTGATGCCCAAGTGGGACATATTCACAGCAGCAGCAGCTTCTCAGCAGATCTGGGAATGACCAGCTTTGATTCCCCCCAGCTAGAAAGTGCTGGCCCGCTCTGGACCTGCCCAAGCATGCACCACCCACCCATGCCTGACCGGGACCTGCAGTGTAGAAGCCACTCAGCAGTTGCCTGCACCTGCTGCCATCCTCATGACCTCAGCCCTGGGGAGCCCAAGAGCAGCCAAGGGGAGGCAGCCCTGGAGCAGCTTCTCTACCTCACCCCATACCTTCCCTACCTCCCTATCTCAGGTTTGGTGTGTGCGAGTGGGGAGAGGGAGGGCAGAGCTGGGAGTGCAAGGGATACAGAACCAGGATTAGGACTGTGATGGCATCACTGGACCCCTTGTAGACCTGGAGACTTTGCTAGTCTCCTCAGTCTTCCCTTCCTGGAGGGGCAGCACCCAGCAGTGCAATAACATCCATCTGCCGACGGCAGGCAAGGCTCAGCTCTCAGCTGCCAGCTGCACTCACGTTCTGGTCCATGATCTCTGGAATGAACTCCCCCTCGCTGTTAATGCTCGTGTAGGACCCCTGCCGCGCGATCTGCTGCTGCTCCTCGGGCACGCTGCCTGGGGGCGGAGAGCTCCGGCCGGTGTGCAAGGAGCCTGCAAGGCAAAGGTGATGGTGAGGGACAGAAGGAATCGCCCCTGCAAGGTCCTTCCAGGGAGGCTGGGCACAGCCCTTCTGCCTGATCGAGCCGGAGCTGGGTACTACACTTGACCGATCTCAGAGAGAGGGGACGGCGAGAGAGGGGAGACCCTGCGTGTCAGAGCTTCGCTCAGGACTTTGGAGCAGGTGCTGCCTTTGCGCTGTGTGTCTGTATGATGCTGCCCACTTCTCACTTCATCCCATTGCTCTGTGACCCACTCCAACCACCTGCAGCAGTGCTCACGTGCTCCACTGCTTATCACTGTTGTCTGCATCAGCCACACAAATTTAGCTACTTCTTCTCCCCTCAATCCCTCCTTTTCTCCTTGCATTGTTCAGTAATCCCTTACAGACAAGGAGTCAGGCAGTGCTCTACTTCCTTCAGTGCTGGGGCAGGTTATGCCAAGGATCTACATGATCAGCAGGGCCAAATCTGCGTCTCCGACTAGCACAAGTCATTCCAACTAGCTCTTAAGAAAGCTGCTTAAGAGTACAGTTTCCTGCACCCCTGGCTACTTCTGCTGCTCTCACTGGAACTCCCTCCGGTTTGGGTCTCCTGTGCTGCTAACGAGATGCCAAGGGCTAAATGCTGTATTTCAAGAGCAGATTCATAGGAGAGAGCCCACAGCTTCCCCAGCTCACACTGTCTCACAACACACTGTCACTGTAGCTACTATAACACACAGGCCAAATTCACTCTGCTAGTTACCCCAGGCATCTTTGGACTTCCTCCTCCTTCCACTTACACTGATGCAAATCAAGAATTGGTTCACTGATGCGAACAATGCTGCCCCAGATCAAAAAAAACAGGCTCCCTGCACCTATGCTGGAGCAAATTACATTCCAGCGTAAAAGCTGCACTAAGGAAAAAAAAAGAAATTCATCGCCTTTTGCTGCTGATTCCTTCCTTAGACTTTAAAAATAATAATCAGACGGGTTTGGAGTCATTTTTCTTTTTACTCTTTTCCCCTCAGATTTCCTGCAGGATAAGCGCCCTGAGAAAAAAAAATAATCCACATGAACTGATGCCAAGACCAAGGAGAAAAAATGGTCCCACTTGTTACAGCTCTATCGCACTGGCTTCAAACCAGGCTTAACAAGAAAAACAAATGGGAAGTACGCCACCGCTGCTTTCCCCCGACAAAAATCGTTTAACCGCTTCATCGCTCAGTTGCCTAAAATAAACCAGGTCTGCAGGATTACTGTTCACTTATCTCTTTGCACCTGGCAGAGGGTTGTGCTAAGGATGGACACAAAAGCAGCCCCTACCCTGAGAGCAATTAGTGGCTATTTTGCATGTTTGAATTACTGTCTCAGGTGGATTTAGGATTTCTATCACTGAGATGTTACAATACCTCTCACCATTTGCTTTCCAAGAAAACCTTATGTCCCAGTCCCACGGTGATTCATCGGTTCCAAGCTTAACTTTAAAGATAGCAGTAGTCCCCATGGACTGAAACAGGACTGCTCCCAAGTGTAAACCTGCCACAATGGCTGGACAAGGAGTAAACTGGATGGAGAAAGGGCTGTCTAGAGGGACAAAGCTCTGGGAGTAGCTGCCGGGACTTTCCCCATAGTTTTAACACCCACAGACACAGTGCTCAGTGCTCCCATGATGTCCCCCCAGCACTCACCCCGTGCCCCAGTCCATACTCCTGTTTTGCAAAAAGCAGAAGCATTGCAGATGGAGGGACAGCAGGACTTTGTGTGAGGCGTCTGCTCCCCACACGCACCCTTCAGCATGTAGGACGGACCCAGCCCAGCCACCGTTAGCCAAGCCCCGAAGGGGCCCATCACCACCTGTTACAGTCATAAGCGCCAGGTGACAAAGCACCGTGACCAGGACCCTGAGACACCTCATCCTCAGGCATTCAGAGAGATGAGATAACCTTATCCACCCAAGGAGGACTAGAGAGACACCGCTGACACAGCCCAGCGGCACAGGTTGCTCGCCACGGCTCATGCCGAGAGACGGCCAAGGTGGAAGGGGTGGTGCTGGTGTGTTTGCACTAGACCTCTGATGCCTAGGGAAGAGCAGCAATGCCAGGGCCAGAAAGGAGATGCCCAAGGGGAAGGAGCAGGCTCTCAAAGAGCTCGTTCAGGACAGGAGCAGAGCGCCCGGGGCCAGCTGGTGTCAATCAGGACAGCACCGCTGCCATCAAGAGACCTCCAGAGACTTGCCCCAGACACGCGTCTGGCCTCTGGCCCCAATTACTCCTCTGAGCCGAGCTGCTCTGAGCAGAAAGTGGAGTAAGAGCTCTGCGCCGCATTACACACAGCATCATGTAAGGCCATTAGCTCAGGACTAGAGCACAGCATGTCCTGAGCAGGGCCGGCCAAGCCAGCGCAGAGGCCCTGACGGCCACTGCTGGCATTCGCAAGGACTTTTCATGTTCCTTTCCGTTACGTTTCTTAAGCAGCTTTCATCCAGTATGTGCAGAAAGTCCGGGCTGTTGCACGTACAGCCGCATCCCCCCATGCCAGGCTTGGCTTCCCTCGGTCTAAACATTCCTGGCTTCGTTGTCCCGCCTGCTGCAATAGCTCACCCCAGGGCTCTCCCAAAGACTTATCTCCCAGCAACACCCTACCCCTACTGACCAGGGACCAAGATAAGAACGAGGATGCTGCTATGATTTCATGGCTGTAAAGGCTTCATCAGACACTGCCTACGCTCACAGCTGCAGACCCCAGCCAGGGAGGGCTCAGGCCTGGGCTGCTGCTGCTGCTACATAAACCAAGGGACGTTGTGCAAAGACAAGATATTCCTAAGAGTCCCTGGCTGAGGACGCAGCACCAAAGAAGCCAAGGATTTGAGGGATACCAGGTTGTGCCAATGGGACTGTTCATCTGCAAACACCTCCGACTATGAGCTGCCCTTGCGGAGATGCCCCAAGTGCAGGCGGGTTCCCAGGGAACAGCTCTACCTCCTGCTATCCGTGCAGGCCTCTTGTCTCCCTGTGTCGCAGGTCTCCGCACCCTGCACCGATTCTCAGAGGATGCGAGTCTGCTGCATCCCCTGCTGAGTTTTTGTCTATATTAAGTTTGCCACAAAACTCAGGTCCTTCTGGTAACACTGTGGGTGGATCCACACTTGCAACTAGCTGGGGAGTGACAAAAGGGTCCTACTACCACCGAGGGGCACCAGAAAGAGAGTAGTCGCACCCACACTGTATCTGTCTATATAACATCTATATTTGGCTGCTTGTGGTTCCTGGATAAGCAAGAACGTCGTCTTTCAGGGAGCTCTCTGAAATCCTGCATGCTCCAAAGGGGATATGGCATGGCTAGGAGATGGCCAGGACCCTACAGTCCTGCCTGACATGTATACCAAGGCAGACACTAGGTACGATATAAGCCCCTGCATTCACCTGAACCAGCTCTTTGCAAGCAGAGTGCCTGTAGCCAGAGTGGCCTGGCTTTACAGTCCCTCTCAGGCATGGGGGGCTTTAAAAAGCTGCTCGACACTGGAAAGTGACTGCAGAAAAATTAGGGCTGGGTGAAAATTTCCCATCAAAATTCATGACATGCACAAGGGAAGGGAAAAAAAAAACCAGCTTTGATTCCCAGAAGTCAGGTTGAGTCTGCAAAAAAAAGAATAAAAAAAATTCTTATCATTTTGCTCATAGGCTGAGCAATTTCCTTGAATGCAAAATCACTGGGGGAAATGGCACGAAGCTGCCATTTTTAAAACCACTTTCCAGAGCATTAAAAAAATATGCGGATTAGAAAAGGCAGAGCTGAGATTTCCACTCAGCCAAACGGGTTTAGATTAATGGGGATCAACCTTCTGCACCCCGGGGTGAAGAAGAAATAACCCAACTCAAGAGACAACCACCCAGGCTGGCAGGTGGCCATAGCACGGGGCTGGGCAGCACCCCTTCCCTTAGGGAAACCACCGTGGGGTTATCCATGACCACATGTAGCTTGCACAGTGGCTGAAAAAAATGGCCTCACCATCAGCTCAGTGACACCTACCAGCCCCCTGGACTGTCCGGTCGCCACGCCACCCAGTGCCGACAGGGAAGGAAAAAGAGCCTTCTGTATTACTATTGCCCCTAAGGAAAACCCAGGTGCGGTGGCAAGAGGATTCTCCATAAGTGAGCTGGAAAACTCAGAACAGAGGACAATATGACCTCAAAATTAAGATATGGGACCAGAACTGAGAAAAACTGAGTTCAGCTCCCAGCTCTTCCATGGAGTGCCTCATTCCTTATCCTTGAAGGGCGGATGGCACTTCCTTTGTCTTTGCTGTCTATTTAGCCCTCACCTTCCAGGGTGAACGTGGGTCTCTTGCCAAGTATTCCTACAGGGCTGAACCCAAAAGAAGTCCAGTTCTGGCTGGGGACTCTATAGAAACATGCACGTGTTTTACAGCATAATAAAACCCTAATTCAGCACAGCCACAAGTCTAAGCGAGTGCCCCACCTCACATGAACCCAAAATAATCTGATCTCACCCCATCCGCCACTACATACGTAAACAATTCTGCCATTCACACGCACACATTAACTCCCCATGCCATTACTGGCATTCGACTGCTGGCCTGTATTCACGGCGTAACATAGCTCAAGAGGAGCATTAGAGATGTTTTTCTGGCCAAGCCCAGTTTCTACTGAGGCTCTGTGCAATAACATGTATTTGTGTGTGCTCTTCATTCATAATTATCCAGGGGCTCTGCCAGGCTCTGGGCAAGCTCTCAAGAGCAGCATGAGCTAAATGAAAACAATGGGAAAAAAGAAAGAAACCTGGCAAATAAAAACCACAAAGCTAAACAGCACTCTTGTATACATAAAGGCAGCTCTTCTGATTTTGGTGGGAGGCAGGCATGGCTGTCCTAGGGCAGAATTTCACTTAACGTAGGAGAATATGCAGTATATATTCTATACTGGCATGGCTGCACATATTGTGGGTGAGAGAAACAGCAAATCCACAGGAAGACACACCTCTCTGTTGTAGTCTCCACTTACGGAAAAATCCTGTAGCGTGCATACTACGGCCAGCTGTTTGGAACAGGGCCTGTGGCCATGTGTACCCCACCTCCATGCCACTCCTGGGAGCACCACAGTGAAGCATGCCTCACCCACTCAGCATATGCGTGAAAACGAGGCCTCAGAGCAGCACTGAGCATCTACTCAGAGACATCCATAAGCTCGCTCTCTGTCTTTGTGTGTGTGTGTGTGTGTGTGTGTGTGTGTGTGTGTAATGTCAAGCCCACTGTCCCTGACCAGACAGAGACCTCAGGCAGAGCCAGTCCACCTATATGAAATAATCTAGGTTAAAGCAACACAGGTCCTTTGAAATGATGCTATTCAAAATCCACAGAATGCAGTACAGGACAGTCTCTTTTGTACAGACCATGCGATCCAGCCGCAAAGCGTAACCGAGAAGTACCTACCTGGAATGGTATTCCTTGTCGGCTTGCTAGCCTTGTAAAAGTATACCTGCCTCTTAAATTCTACAGGATTTTTCTGTAAAGGTCTCATTAACACTAACAGACCAAGAAGACTCTAGTAAAAGCATTTTTCACCCAGCGATCTCAAAGCACTTCACACGGAGGCAGGAAATCCTCATGTCACAAACAAGGAAAACCAAGGCAAAGGCAGAGGAAGGGACTTGCCCAAAGCCAGGCAAGGAAGTGACAGAAACTGAACAGGCACAGGCCAACAGAAACCATCCAAGTAGACTGAGGGCCAGAAGTGCTGGCACCTCTTTTCCCCAGAATGAGACCTGGACAATAACTGCATGGAGCCGTGGGTGGACTGGCCAGCTGTGGAGGGGACATTCATGGAGACACAGCACTACAGGGGACAAGTTGGGAATGGGACTCAGGCAGTTCTGGCAAACCCAGGGACATCCCATTTCACTGACCTGTTGAATACTTCCGCGTCCTCTCGCCGTCCTTATACAAAGATCCCATGATGTCTCCCATGGACTTGGAGATTCTCATTTCATGCTGCTTACTGTTGTTGGGCTGTAGGAACTAGAAAGCAGACAAAAGCCGTCAGAGAGGTGGTTTGAGCCATTCCTGGTGCCCCCATGAAACGGATCACATCTGGAGCCCATCGCCATGTGATGTGGGGCCAAGGAGGCTGAAGTGGAACCTTTCATGATCCAGAGCATGGAGAGGCTGATAAATATGATTCAAGTGCTGCAGGGAAGGGAAATGGTACCTCAACTAGCAAGGATAGTAAATCAGACTTCTTGGTTCTGGATGCAACCTATTTGGTTGGTTTCAAATAGAAGAGGAGGAGAAGCCGGCTGCGCCCTAAGGAGTTTACACTCTAAGGCCCTGCTTTTGCAATCTGACTTGTGTCCCCTGCAAGCCCCATGGCCCTCAGTGCAACTCTATGCAGCTTAAAGGATTCATCCACGTTGATTAGACTATGGAACTGGGGCCGGAGAGGAAACCTAGACTGGTGAAGCGGGAGGTGGAGGGAAAAGGAACAGCAAATCCCTGGTGGTAAGTGCCAAGGGCGTATGGTGATAAATGCTATGCCCCAGTACATCATAGCTCTGCTGGGGCACAGATTGCCCTCAAGAACCCATGCCCTGGCCAAGCAGCTGGATCAAGCAAGGCACATCTGTACAGTACAAGGGGAAGCCTATTCTGTTCTCTGGTCAGAGTATCACCCTCTCCCTAGACACTGGAGCAAGAGCTAATGGCCACCCCAGTTTCCTATGGGACCCCACGTGAACCTCCAACCTGCAACCACTTTGCAGCAGTGACTACTGCTACTGCAATGCTCCTGCAATCACCAGGAACCGCTAGAGGCTGCCTGAGTGGAGGCAACCTGGAGCAGCGTGAGGAAGCCCAGGACAACACTTGGGAGAGCCAGCTTCCTGCTCCGGTCTCTGCACAGTGTTAAGAATTTCCCACCGCTGCAGATCACCCTTAACACCCACTAAAGTCAGTGGGAACCAAGGACACTCAGCACCACTTCAGGTTGGGATCTGATGTGGAATAAACTGCCACTGTTGCACTGGCTGCCTCGCTGCCCCTTGATGCACCGCCCAGGGTACAAGCTCACAGCCACTCAGCACATACCTTGGCAAAAGCAGCATGCAGATCTATGGAGCCGCGCAGCTATTCCTTTGCAGGGTACCCAGCATGGGTTAGTCGTGCTTAACATGCTTAATTGCAATGCCACAGAGCTCAGGGCAGGGAAGCAGGGGGTGCAAAGGGGCTACACAGCCTGGGATGCTGCCAACTACTCCACTCTCAGCCTCTTCTTGTAGGGTATAAGTACTCCATGGTCTCTGAACAGATCATGTCCTTTGCCACCCCCCTGCAAAAGCAAGGATGCTGACTATGTAGGTCACCATTACTACAAGGATAGCCCATTACGAGTCATGATGTCCCTTAGCAAGATGCTAGGCTGTGGGGTTTCACACAAGTCCCCTGGAGGACGCACCCCTTGCAGGATTATACACATCCCTGTTGGTCTTGCAGATCTCTAAAAGCACCTGGCACTTTAGCAATCCATTCCCAGATCACAGACAGACAGTGCTGGAATAGACCCAACCGCTGTTACAGCAAACAGGGCTGCTGGCAGCAAGGAGTCCAGATCAGAGGCTTACGGGCAGAAGACGGCCAGCTTGGAGCGGACACCCCCCGGGCAGGTTCCCCCTCTGCTCCGTGCTGTTAGAAGCCTCTTGTTCCCACTCCCCCCACCCCTGCACCTCCAATAACATTGCATCTTGCTCCATGCGCGCGAGGACACAAGGCAAAGGGCTCACGCTCGTTTTCTTTGGCGCCTTCACAAAGATCCGCAAGCTTTTCAGAGAGGGGCTCAGGTCCAAGTGTTCCACCGCTCTGTCCAAGTCTTCCTGGGATTTCAGCGGGATCAGGAGCTGGAAGGATTGAACAAACGCCCAAGGACAGCAATGTCACACACTAGGAAAGCAAAGGGAGCCAAAACCTGCCCTCCAAGCACAGAAGGTCCAGGAATTCTGGGGCAGGGCGAGGCATCTCCACATCTGGATGGAAAACAAAACCCCAGTGCCCCTGTGCTTTCAGGGCCCTGACCTCTTCTTCCAAGATCTCATCTGCAGAAAAAGAGACAGAGCTTGCAACAACAACGCTTGCAAAAGACCCAAGAGAGCGCATGAAGGCTGCTTCGGTGACCAAGTCAGTAGGAAGACTCTCAGAGCTGAGGACAAGCCTTGTGCTCCATCAACAGCTCCACGTACTCAGAGTCAGAAGCCACCTGCCCTTATGGCCGTTGATGGCTTTTGGGGCTGGTTATTTCTCCAAATCCTCATGATGGTGCTGCCGAGGCCCGCACCCAAGTCCGCTGTGCATGTTCGTACCTGCCACAGGGCTTGGGCTGTTTGTGCGGTCTGTGCAATCTGCAGCAGGGAATTTCAGGCAGCAGTGCTAAAACAGCTGCCCTAGCACACCCCCTCTAAAGCAGGCTGCCACAGCTGATATAAGCTGTAATATGCACCTCTGCTGTGTACCCTGGTCTAGCACAAACCCAGGCAACAGTATCTTAGTCTGTCTGCTCTAAGGCAGCCACCTTCTTCATATGGGCAACAAGGTGCCAAATCAAGGAAAAGGCCACATGTAGAAGTGGATTAGCCCCCAAATGCAGAACAAATTCCCACCTAAAGCCACAGATTCAAATCCCAGCAAGGTTCTGTGTCCTTCAGAGGTAAAGAAACTGAGGTTGCTGTGATCCAGGCAAAGTCCTATCTGGATGACTGTGGAGCTTCCTTTTTAAGGACAGGGCTTTAGCCTAGTGCCTTTGCCCAAAATTCGCTCTTTATTGCAAATTGTTTTCTTCCTTGCAATGCCTAAGGCAGCTGCATTACAAAGGTGCTACATGACAGATTAATACTGTAGTCTGTTGCCAGAGGCAAAGAAAGACCACACTTGTATTTTGCCCCATACACAGCATGATCCCCCTAAGGTTATAAAGCCAGGCATCAACCTTCTCTCTGGCAGCCTAGTGCCAAGTTCAGCCACCAGGCCACAATTTGCATTTGTGCATGTGCTAACCATGTGCTGGTATGCAGCAGTTCAGCCGGCCAGGGGACAACGAGTATCCAGAGCTCCCAGTAATTTCCCCACTGGCTTTAATAGGAGCTGCCCGGCACTTCTGATAGATAAATCCAACAATCCATGCGCTCAGAGTTTGCATTGCTGGACACAGCCAAAACACACTACTGCGTCAGATGAAAACCCGCACAGGAAGACATTATGAACAGCCACCTCTATCTCTCTCCATCACGGGATGCTGCTGCTTGTGAACTGCTGCCAGGGGGTTTGGCTGTCGGCCCATAGGTAAATACATGGCAGACTGTGTGCATCGTGTCCAGGGTTTCAGGGATGAAAGGCACAGGAGTGCAGCCAGGTGAACAAGAGGCTGTAGGCACCGGCCAGCTCAGATGAGACCTCAGCCTGGGAATCTGCTACAGAGCTGTTCCAGCTGCCTTACTATATAAGTGTGCATCTGGGGAGCCTCTAGCATGAGAGCCTCTCATAGTTCATAGTGCCTTTATCTGCACTGTGCAATAAGGCAGTGCTCTTACTCCCATTTTGCAGAAAGAGGACTGAAGCACAGAGAAGTTAAGGGCCAAATGCATACAGGAACTAGGGCAATGCAATGCATAACCCTTAATTAGCAGTGCCTAGTGGAATTCACAGGCCTGAGTTTGGTGCCTGGGCTCCGCTCCCCATGTAGTGTCAGCGGAAAGTTGCACAGCTTAAAATGAGACTGCCCACACGTCAGCAAGCTCAACAAGGAGCCATTAAAGCTATCCTTTAGGAAACACAAGGAGAGGAATGGGATGTCAGCTCCAGCCCACAAAGGCTGTTGGGTACCTAAGTGTAGACTGGATGGAGGCACCTATCTCTATCCATGATCCTCAGGTACAGATCTGCTCCTGGACATAGGCAGCTGAACCTGGTCAGTGCTTTTCCATGGGCAACCCTGCTGCCCAGCATGAGAGACAGAGACAGATTGACCCCACAACCCAGCGGCTTGGGCACTCCGCTAGGATGAGGGGACTCAGGTGGCTTGTCCATGCTCCAAGGAGCACTGCAGAAACGGAAACAGTGCCTGCAGGTGTCCCGGGCTGGTCTCCAGAGACCCTGCCCACCCCAATGCCCCCAGCGGTAGGTGCGGGGTGGACAAGCCGGGATGCCCAGGCAGCAAGGCCAAGTCTGGCAGCAGTGGCACTGGCAGTAGCAGCCAGAGGGAGCCACCACTGCTGGGGCTGCCAGGAAGTGGAGTCTGGCTGCTGCACTGCCCCAACCCCACTGCATAATACCCTGGGGCAGCGGTACCGGGCACATGCACCCTAGCCTGGGATGCCCCTCATGCCTGGGCCAGACAGGGCTGAGGGATCCACTGTGGGCCAGTTAAAATCTCTTGGCAGGCCAGATTTGACCTGTGGACCAGATTTTGCCCACCTCTGCCCCATAGGGTACTATGTCTTGGGTTTTGTGTCAGGGTTGACGGTAGATTTATGAAGAGTTTACATTATGGGTTTGTATAGGATGGTTTGGATGGGGATATTCCTGCCACGGGGCTTGGACTAGATGACCTCTGGAGATCCCTTCCAGCCCAACTTCTGTAGGAGTCAAAGACTCTAGGATACCCTAGCAAGGGGCGCCCGTCCTGGTGGGATCTTGCCTGGAGAAGGACACTTTCCTGATATGCTGCTTAACCCTACTAAGTCAGCAGAGCTCCACATGTACAGCAGACAGAGAAAGCTAACCCAAGTGCTCCCATCACTGAAAATCCTGGTAAGAAATTGGGCCAAATCCTGCCTTCACTTGGATGGAGATAAGTCCTACTCATTGCATGGCAGAAGCAGGCAGCAGAGTGTCTCCTTTACGATGCTTGTTACTGCTTCTTTCTAAAGCCTACAGGCCCGCTCTGTCCTTAGATGTCCTCTGGTTGTGTCCAAGAATGCAATCTGGCTTTGGACTTTTGGGGTATTTCCACAGTCCCCATCCCTGCTCCTCCGCTTACCCAGCTCCTCACAAGTCTTCCAAATGGCACTTGCTCTGCTCGTGCTTTGAACAAAATGTTCTGCAGGTCACTTTGTCTCGCTCCAGTATCACAACATGAATACACTTACAGGCTTGCTCGGCAAAGCCAAGAACGTCGGGCAGAAATTGCCCTCTTCTAGGATGGAATCGGGCCAGTGTTTAGCTTGGCTTTGCCTATTCCTCATGTCTGGCAAGCAGATTTTGCTCCATTTGGCATCCAGGCTGCTGTGTACAGGGAGACTGGGAACTGAGTCCTACTAGACACTTAACTAAATATAGACACCGGCACAACCTTGGAGTTAACTGGCAGGTTGTGCTCAAAGTAACTGGGCTGCATCTTAGCCTCTCCCATGAGTTTCTTCTCTCTATAAACTTAGCAGCTATGACAGCAACCTGAGGTGCCCACATCAGCAAGGGAGGGAGCACTTGCAGAGGATGTACGGGAGCCGGTAGCCAATGCACCAAGACTTACACAAATATAAATGCAAAGGTAAAACTGGCAAGATTCTTCAGATATGTAGTATATGGAATATTTATATATAAGCATGCTCCTGTAACACCTGGGGACTGCACTGAGTACAGTGTTGTGTAAACACATAATGAGACTCACCCCAGCTTATATAGCTGAAACGCACAAAGACAGATCAAAAAAGGGGAGCAGAGGCACAGCGAGGGGAGGTGACTTGCCCAATCTCATGCACCATGTCAGTGGTGGAGCCAGCAACACAGTCCAGAGATTTCAGGGGGAATTCAAAGGGGATAGTCCAGTGGTTCCCAACCAGGATGCCATGGCTGGATACCACACAACATTAGCACAGTTAAGCATGCAAATGTGATTCACAAGATAAACTCAGAGGTTTCAAATAAGAATCCAGTGTTAAAAACAATTCTGAGCTCTTGTGCTCTTTCCAAGTTCTTTGCAACAGAAGAATGGCTGCATTATCTTTATCCAGTCAAAAATTGAGTGAAACTACGAGACTGCATTTTCCAAGGGGTGCCTCACGTCTATCAAGGGGTGCCTTGAGTCTAAAAAGGGATCGTCTCCCCAGAGCTGATGTGCATGTGGGATTGCCAAGGCTCTGTAGTGTGGGAAGGTCCAGCTCAGATGAGAGGGATACCCAAAGTCTCTTGACTGTCTAAAGTCATTAACTGGCAATTTTTACCGGGAGGAAAAACAGGCAAAATGCTGACCCCCATCACTCCAAATTTACACAGATGGAGGTGGAATTACATACACTACATTTACACCAATGTAACTGAGAACAGAATTTGGCACAGAAGACATCATTAGCCTACAGATGACGTGCCATTATCAGGACTTGTAGATGCCTTCCCTCAAGGCTGGCTCCATCTATAAAGACTGCTTTCATGATAAAGCTGTCAGGTAAATTGCTGCTCATACAAGAGCTGCCAATTCTCACAAGGAGAAAACACTGATGGACAGAAAACCCCCCCAACTAAAGCTAAACTCAACCAAACTATCACCATAATTAGCAGCCAACTTCAGATTGGGTTAAGTGCTATACAAATGTATAAGGAGACAATGCCCAGCAGAGGGCAAAGCCCATGATGTAAGAGTTGTATTTGTTGGTGGCAAAAAATCTTTCAATGGAAAGAAGCCTGGGATGAAGTGACTCACTCCTGGAGAATCCCGTGCAGGAGACCATCAGAAAACACTTGAAATTAGAAAATGTACAACATTTCTGACCACGTCCAATGCCACAGCCTAGGAGATTGTTTGACATGGCGTGAGAAGCAGATTAGGAGTAACAGCACAGTCTTTTGATTGGTCTGAATCTCAAGTGACACCCAGCTCCAAGCACTAATACAGTGCAGCTACCTTGGAGCAGTGCTGAGCCTGTACCACCACACACCCAGGACAGGGAGCTTATAAGCATATGCCCAGCCCTATTCCAGGGTGGCTGTGTTGTCTGCATTTCAGGGTGCAGTGTACAAGGAACAAATGTGCCTCGTGCTGAAGAGCAGGATAGTGAGGTTCATCACATAGGAAAGAAAGACAGGGCAATGCAAGCATGTTGTGGAACTGGCAAGCTCCTTCACAGATATCAGAGAGTAGGGCTGGAAGGCACTTCCAGAGGTCACTAGTCCACCCCCCTGCCCGAGACAGGATCACCCCTATCCCATACCAAGCCACTGTCCAGCCTCTTAGCAAAACTACACAGTCAATCCTGACACAGCCCCAGACATAACACCCAAACCTGCCACAGGTAAAGCAAGGGGACCGCAGCAGCCAACGTAGGAAGGGTTTGTGTCTGCATGTTCTCTTGCCAAATAGAAAGGTGAAGGATAACTAGCTGCATGATGTGGGCTGGCTACCCAACCACTTAGTACCTCGTTGTTGGCATAGTGCAGATCCATCATCTGTCCAAAAGCATCCATGACTTTCTGCAGCACTTCTTTGAATCTGACTGGTCTTGGAAACTGGATAATCCTAAGCACACAGAACAGAAATAAGGGTAGAGGTGTCACTTGGATAAACCTGTGCTGTGGAAGTAGATTAGCCTCAGCCTGGTGGAGCAGGGACCTACTCTCCAATGTCATGACATACCCTATTCATCAATAACGATCAATAATTATGGGGCAGATCGTGGCAGGGAGGCTACAAGCAACTTCCCCTCGTCCACACAACAGCTCCAACATGGATGGCGAACTCAGGCCCAGGTCCTTGCGGGTACCGTTCCCCCAGGGGCTGGGGGCTTGTTCCATCCAGAAGGAAGCATGGTCGTCTCTCAGATCATGCCCCAAGGCTCACAGCACAGCCCCTCTGTCCTCAATAGGGTACAAAGATTCCCTTCCAAGGCAGAACTGAGGTCCAACAGCATGTCCTTGAGATCAGGCAGCAGACCCACAGACCACACCTGGGCCAGTTTCCCTTGTGATTTGTCATTTCATGGGTTACAGAATGGCAATGAATAGCAAACTAAAGATGGCTTGATTTGCTAGGGCAACTCTCCTATGCCCTCAGATGCAGGGTCCCATGGGTTTCAGTAGGAGCTGCAGGTGTGCAAGCATACAGGATCCAGCCCTGTGCTGTGTGCATTGTGTTATCCTCTACTGAGTGCATTAGCCATTGTGACCATCCGCCTGAAACCCCTTCTGTCCAAGGCAACCTGCCCAGCCAGGCCCTGAACCCTGCCACGAGCAGAGATCCTTCCCTGTAAATGTCAAGTTGGGAAGGGCGGACGGGCTTCGAATAGCAGCTCTGTTATTATGGGACCCATGCCCAAAATCTACTTATCTTGAATAACTGTCACAGGCTGCTAATCAAAGAACACTCTTCAGTAGGAGATTCAATGCCCAACTATGGTTCAATAGGCTGCAGAAATAAAGGTAAAAGTGGAAAGAAGAATCCAACCACATCCAATCATGGGGCATTTAATGGATTCCAGTTTGGAAATCAATTCCCTGGGCACAAAGGAGATTTGTAGCTACTGGGCAGGCCTTGCGAAGGGGAGCTCTCCTCACAGGGCTTCTGCATGCAGGGCTGGATAGAAAGGTGCAGACAGGTGGCCCCAGGTGCAAAGCAGAGTCGCATTAGTGTCATGAGGGCAGGCACGCACCTTTTCTCCCCGTCATATTCAAACTTGAGCCTGGCATTGCGCTGCTGAAAGAGAGAAGACAGTTAATAACCAAGTTCCTTTACACTGGGCTGGCAGGGTCTGATTCAAAGCCCTGCACAACTATCAAAAAGATGCCCACTAACTTCGGTGAGACCCTGTTGAGGGCCCACTGCCTTCAGATGGACCCAAGGATGGATTATACCATGGGAGCCCCAGGCTGCTTCCTTCCTTGAACACAGGAACACCCCAAATCTGGTAAAAATCATCTTGTCTATCAATAAAAGGAACTGGCTTTTAAGTCTGCATAACTGACAGGTTTGGTATGATACGTTTGCTCAGGCTCTGCTGGGTAACATCTTCCAAAATCACCCAGGAGCCAAAGGCCTATTTTCCAGGTGGGACAAGCATTTAGCAACTTAAGTTGGACTGGACTTGAGGGCTTTGGATCATCTTTCCCATTGTTGATTTCTGAGTAGGAGATCCCAGAACCTGTCCTACGCTCCTGGGGGCATCAACAGGGTGTTAAGCAGCACACAGCGAGAGTTTAGGTAGGGATACCAAGTATTGCATTCAAGACTGCCAAGGACCTGAACTTGTTAAATCTGCTCCAGCCTAAGTTAGGGTGCCAGCTTTCACTAATTATCATCATTCAGTTTTTATTATGTTAGGACCTACAGAATCGAAACAAGGTCAGGAACCTGGTTGCGTTCACACTGTACAGACACGCACAGGACCTGGTCTTCCACCTTAAAAATGCTATCTGAATTACATGGAGATGCCTCAGCTGAGATCCAGAACTCACTTGTACAAAGACCTCAGGCCTCTGCCACACATTACACTTGTGACACGATTACCCAATCACACTTTAAAGCAATTAAGTGCATCATAAAACAATAAACCATAACGTTATCCACAAAAAATGCATAACAACTTGGTCGCTGGTTCCTATTATGCCTATCAAGCACCTCTGAGGTTGGGAGCCCGCAGCTGCCAATAAGGTGCAAGGGGATCTGACGCTCAGTCCCACAATCACACCTCCTGCCATGCACGTGTGTAAGGGAGGAAGAGCACTGCACGGATCATGCATCAGATCCCATCCTGCCTTTACCCGCGGGTCTGGTAGGGGTGTCAGAGACATCCCTTCTTCCTCCTCTCCACATATTGGAAAAATAGACAAAGCAGGTAGAGGCTGCAAGAAAGCTGTTATCATTCCCAAGTGGGGAAGCACGACATACGAAGACTAAGAAATTTGTGGTCTGGGGCAGGACCTAGACCCAAAACCAGGGCAGGGGCAAAAACACAAGGGTGTCCTGCCTCACCCTTACAGCCTGCTGTATGCAGAACTAGTTAGCTGCTTTTAGCTGTAGTCCTGCTCTCTCTCACTTCATCTGTATTAAACCAATGAGGGTTTTTTGTTTTCTTTTAAAGAGAAGCTCCAAATGCACTGCCCACCTTAGCTGGAGCAGCAGGGCTGCACCGCCAAGGCAGAATCAGCCTCACACTCCCTGCATCTGAACGGGACAACTCCTGAATGGGTGGGTGACACCACTTCCTGAGAGTGCTCCTTATCACTAACCCTGCATTTCCAGAGCCTGAAGGCACAGTTTCCATACTCTCACCCTTTTGAAGGCAGGCAGAGCTAAAATGACATTGTCTCTAATGGGGAATATGACCTGCCTGGTCTTTGGGATTATTTTTAAAGGGCCAGATCTCCAAGTACTGCAACATCTACTGAATTCAAGGCATGCCACCCTAAAAGCTATGTGCATCAAGAGCTGAAGAAAGCAAGAACGAGCTTAGGGGGGTTCAGTTAAGAGTAGTAAATCTCCTCACTTGGCCAGAACCCACTATACTTAGTGCATCAGGATAAAAGGGTATTATTTCCAGTTTTGAGCTTGGACCTGAAGTGCCAAAATACCTGGAGAATCTCTCTCTGCCTGATATACACAGTGGGCGCATCTACGCGTGCATCGTTACTGTGCAGTACCTACAGCAACTTACTCCAACCTGGGCATAAATTTGCTACCTGCATGATGCAGGTACCAATTTACACCCGAGTAGTTACTGCACAGTAAGGCACGTGTAGACGTGCAGTAACCCTGTTTAGTCCCAAGTCAGTCCACACACAGAATTACTATGCTGTAATGCCTGCACGTGTAGACGCCGTTGTAAAAGACACTTAATATGCAGTAAATTACTGTAAAGTAAATGCATGTGTAGACATTCCCAGTGTGCCCAGCCAGGACTAGAAGGAGAAAGGTGAAAGATCATGAAAAGGGATGCTCCCAGGAGAATCATTGAGGTACCTGAAGCCAGTTTTTCCAGATCCAAAAGCACTGGAATATGTCTAATCAGCACCCTAATTACAATCAGACCCCAAAATCCTGACCTGGCTTTCAAACATCTGGAAGTTCAAAGGGAGGAGGGTGATTGTTTCTGACCCAACATTTTGGGTTGCAAATATTGTAGAGAGCAGCCCACAACAAAATGTGAGTGCAAAATATGCAGCCCTTGAGCTTGGGGAGATGTTTGCCTGTGAAGAGCGAGGGCAGGCCAGGATCACTCCTAATCTGAACGTCTGCATGCTCTGGAGGCCTGACCTCAAATGTCTAGGTGAAATACCCAGATCCTCTCATTGCTGCTGATAAAACTCAGGATTCGGTACCTGGAATCACAGAAGAGCAGGGCTGGAAGGGACCTGGAGGTCATCTAGTCTGACCCCACACTCAAGGCAGGATCTGCCCCATCTAAGCCAGCCTAGGCAAGTGTCTGTCTAACTGCTCTCAGAAACAATCACAGGTGGAGATTGCACCAACTCTCTGGGCAAAAGTTCTTCCAAACGTCCAACTTAAAATATCTCCAGCTGCGATTTACCTGGCAGTCAGTGGACTCAGTGTACACACGAGAAGGAAACCAGGGCAAGGATCTCTTGAGGTTCATGCCTGCTCGGGAGCAAGACAAACAAAAAAAATGGAGCTTGGCTCAGAAAACCTTGCGTGCTCAAAGGCATCGCTGAACTGGGGTCTCCAACTCAATGCCGTTTTATGCTAATCAAAACAGCTTCTCGGACAAGCACGTTTCAAAACAGCTTGTTGCTGGAAAAATGTCACAACACTAGTAACAACTCCGGAGAGGAAAAAACCTGCTGCATCCTTTTCTTCTGCATCAACAACCCGGCCGATCTTCTTTGGCATATGGCCAACCCAAATACGCCAGCTGCCCCATATAACTGTGCTCCACTTGCAAGGAGAAAAACAAACAAGCGGGATGCATGGCGGCAGGGGGGGGACTTCATTTATCTAGAGAGGTTTTTGGACAGGCCAATATAAAAAGCACCAAAATAAGCTAGGCTTTTAAAATACATGAGCTGGGAGAGGCACAATAAAGAGAGCAGCAATGTGCTCACGATGCAGTTTGGAAATCTTCTCTCATTTTATGCGTTATCAAATCTGCAGCTAATAGCGTTTACATTCATGATAGTCTCAACTTTGCTCAGTACTCTCAACTTCTCCTGTACATCACCACCACTGAGTTTTGGTGGTGTCTCAAAGTCCCAGCCAAGACCAGGGTCCCAACTGGGGCGGAGCGGGTATGGTGGGCAGTGTGTGTGCCCCCCTCCTCCCCATGGTGCACAGTCCCTGCCAGTGGCGGCAGCAGCAGCAGGAGGGAGTGGGCCCTCGGGGTGCTCATGGTCCATGCAGGTGGACCCCCGCGGCGGTGCACGGCTCCAGCCAGCTCGGGAAGCTGCATGTGGCAGCAGGGAGCAAGGCCAGGCTGGCCCAGTTTCATCGTGCAGCTCATGGGGTGGGGGGGGCTTTTCCGAGGGGTGCCTCGAGTCTAAAAAGGTTGAGAACCACTGGGCTAGGGGTTAATGCAATCACCCAAAAAGCAGAAAACCTACGTTTGAGGCCCTACTTAGTCTCACCGGGCTGTAGTAAAAGATCTAGTTGTGAGAGGCCTAAGGTCACACCAGAAATCTGTGGCAGAGGAAGGGCTGTCCCTCTTGTTCTGGATTCGAACCGTGGCCGCTTGACCACCCTCCCTCCAGACCTCACTCCCAGTCTTAGACAAGTCACATCTCTGGCAGGGATTTAAAACACAGCTTTGATGTCATGCGGGCAAGCCCCAAACTTCCTGCTCAACGTCTAGGCTGGGGCTGGTAAGGCTCTGATCTTGGAGGTCACCCCTTGCCCCAACCTTAATGCAAACAGCATCTACATTAAAAAAGGCCCTGGCAGGCACAGCGCTCCCTCGCTTTCTGTCTGAATGTCTCCTCCAAGGCATTTGGACTGCAGTTTCCCCGTGGCCTAGTTACCCAATGGCCTCTAAAATGTCACTCGTTACCTTCCAAGCTTAAAAAGGAAAAAGAAAGAGATATACACGCAAAGCCACTCCGGTGACCGCAAGCCTGTCATGGTCTTTCCAAGTTTTTTTTTTTCCTTCCTACTTTTTAGCTCCTTCCTTAAAAATTCTATTTAAAGGAAGAGCGGTCCGAAACCTCAAGGTTTCAAAGGAAAAAAGGGTTGGCATGAACGTAGCTTCAACCCGCAGCAAGTTCGAAGCAAAAATGGGAACAAAAAAAATCAGCAAAAGCCAAAGAGATCTCAGTCCCCACAACTCATACGGCCGGCTTGGAGGAAAGGAACCGGCTGCTTCTGCCTAGAACTTGTTCTGCCGATGGGGTCACACCCTCCGGATATGGCCAAAACGGGGCTGCGCTGCCCTCTTCCCCAACTCCTCCTTTCCCAGTGGAGCTGGGGGAGAAACAGCAGCGCTCGCTGGTTTAGATTAGACGCGTTGGAAAATGGAAAAAGTGCTTCCAAACGAGGTGAATCATGATCTTGTGCAGAGCTCCCTGAAGAGCACACTGCTGTTTGTAATAAAAAGCACACATACACACACACACACACACCAGCCTGGGATGGAAAGAGCCGAGGGAGACAGGCAAGGGGCATATAGACCCGGCTGGGAGGTGCTGGGAAGCAAGTCACCTTTGGGGCACACATCCGAAAAGCATGCAAAAGGAAAGAAGTGCAGGGTCTAACAGACAGCGGAAGGGCATGGCGGCAGCGTCAGACTGCAGAGGACCCCTCATTGACTTGGCAGGCCAGGTGCTTCGGGTAGATGTGATATCTTTCATTAGACCAGCTGAGTAGTTGGGGAAAAAACAGATCTTTGCAAGCTTTTGAATGCAAATCACCCTTCTTCAGACGTAGGAAGTTTCTGTCCTTACACCAACACGGCTACAACCAAAAACCAAACATTTACTTGGTGTCGTCCTATACTTTGCCCTGTTTTTAGCAACAGAATATTAGTTATAATCTAGGCCACAGCCGAACACGACTAATCCACAGTGTGAGCAGTTATCTGCATGGAGCACTCAGCTGTTAGGCTCTTCAGTAGTTTAACAGATAAAATTTTGCCCACTTCCCCCTTTTCCTTTTTGGAAAAAGCTACCAGGAAATCCTGGTCTCTGTCGGTCCTGCGCGTCCCCTTCCCTCACGATGAAAGAGCATGGGACATGGTAAGCTCAGAGCCTGGAGGTCTCCTGCTGGGAGAAAGGCAGTGGATGGGTGAGCTGAGCTGCTCTATCCTATGGGAATTTTCTTTTTGCGCAGAAGAAACAATGAAGGGCAGCACCAGGCAGTTTTCCCCACCCGCTCCTGCTTGCAGCCTGCTCCTACAGCCTGCAAGATTCACATGCATCCGTGCCCTTCTCAAAAGCACACTCCCTGCCGCGGAAAGGCACCTGTGTAGTATGACGGAGGGAGATCTAGTGGACAGAGCACTGGGCTGGGATCCAGGAGGCCAGTGGATTGCACAGTGCCCCAAGGCAAGTCCCTCCAGCATGCTGGGCATGTTTCCCCAGCTGTTCACTGGAGAAGATGATGCCAGCCCCTCTTGACAATCCTTTGAAGACTACTGGCGAAAAGCCAGAGATTAAAGCTACATCTCGCTGATAGCATGTGTCGGCTCCTGCTTTGATCGCTACGTCTGAATCCATTGCACAGACCCTCGTTCCCCGAACTGCCCGCGTTGTTCCATTTCTCTCTGGTCCCTTTTACCCTTCCTGGTTTCACTTCGTTGTTCCCTCGCCCCTTTCCTTCCTACAGATTGCAGGGCATCCTCTGCTGTTATTCTCAGTGCCCATTTCCTCTTTTCCTCTTGCTTTGTGGGAGGAACGCCAGAACCCCACGTTCACTCAGCCCAGCCCGCAGGGCCCCCTGCCAGCTGCTGCAGAGGATGCAACCTTTGGCAGCAGTGATGGGTGACCATCCCCAGGGAAAGGTCCCTCTCCAACCCCAGTCTGTTAAAGGTTGGAGCCGATATGCAGATGTGTGCTCCATCTCTCTTTACGTTACATTTCCTGTGCCCTGCCTAGTATGTTCTCTTTACTTCAGTTTATCCTACCTCTGCAAGGCAAGTAGTGCCATTTATGGAGAAGAGCACTGGGCCAGGACTCAGGACACACAGGTTCAGCTCCCAGCACTGCTGCCTGTTTGCAGAGAGACCGTGGAGAAATCCAGCCATTTCCCCTTTCCGTGCCTCAGCTTCCCCATTTGTAAAATGGAGGAGAAACAACATCTTTAGGTGAAAAAGGACACCAGCTAGGCACGATTCTTCTTCTTCCTCACCTATTCTAGCAATCCAGTATTGGAAATTCAACATTCAGCCTGGGACCAAGCCCCGTTTTCACACAGCTGGATGAGAAACTCAGCCGCAAGTATTCTGCCTACAGAAAAAATTTAGATTTGCTGCAGGGCATTCAAACAAACCAAAAAAAAAGTTATGAATAATTTCATGATGATGTTTGGCACTGCGCACAAATGTGCGTGCCCACACCAGCACCCATTATTAGCTAGTATTGCACAATCCTAAATGCTAATAAGAGGGCCAGAAATGTAAACAGCAGTTTAAAAGCTCTGAAAAGGAAAAGGAGATGGTACAGGACAGGAGAACACAGAGGAATAACTAGGAAGTACAGAGGCAATAAAACACCCATTCTTGTCATGATTGTGATGGACACAGAGACAGGTGAAAAACAGGAGGTCTGCTCAAAACATTTTTATCCAAATTGTTTTTCGGTGCAAAACTGGGCTGCCAGCTACATGACTTTTCACAAGAAGTCTTTGCTTTTCATGGAGAATGTGACCGTTTCCTCCAAAAAATGAAATAATTTTTTTTTTTTAATCCAAAAAACCTAAATGCCCCAAAACCAAAATCTGTGGCTGTGCTGCTACAGTGCCTCGTGGGGGAAGCCCCCAGAGTTATGGGAGCTGTAACCAGGATGGGAACCAGAGACCACTGGAGGGACACGTGCCTGCTTCATATGTGCCACCTCCCAAATTAACCGTGGTACAGTCAGCTTCACGCAGCGTGGTGCCTGTGCAACAGGCTTTGCCTTTCAGCCGAGCTCATCCGCGTAAGGTAGCATCACACCAAGCCATTAAACTGCACTACTTCTGTGCTACCTCCCAGCACAGAAGCCACCGCCTGCTCCATCTCACTGCACAACTGTCCGGGCCCATTCTGCAACCTTAAGTGGTTTTTTTCCCCCCAGACAAGAATGATGAACCGAGCTAAAATCCCCCTTTTTGAATTGCATCAGGACACCAGGATGGCTTTGTCCGAGTCGAGGCTGTTCCAATGAGTCAGGACATTTGGTAGCTTTAATCAGGGAGCTGCACTGTAGGTGCCTCAGGTTTGCATTCTCCTTGATGGACCAGACTACATTTCCCAGGACATATTGCCTCTCTGCTCCAAGACTAAGACTCCCAGGACTATTGCCTCTCTGCTCCAAATTAAGACTGCAATTTTCTGACCCAGCTCTGCCTAGCAGAACCCGAATCCCCAGTAACTCTCCATCCAGCTGGCTGGTCCCAGCCTCACAGGCTGAGCTCTGGCCTGACTCAAGCCCGACTCGTTTGAATTGCATGAAACAGCAATTCGCTGTGCTCCAGCGTCCTCCGCCTCCCAGAGCCGAGCCCAGCCCACTCTGGGTCTGTAGTTCTCCGGCATGGGTGTGCTAGAAGAACAAGCTGCCGATCATGGAAGCTGAACATCCAACCTCCTGGGATTTCAAGGGGCCACACACTAAGTACGCCTACATCTGGTCTCTTTACTTTTAAAAACCACATGCGAGACACCCAATGTTGGACCAGTCCAAATGGTTTCAGGACCAGGACGCTTTTCCAAGAACTAATGCCGTAATCAGAGAGAACATTTGGATCCCCACGACAACAACAACTTTTAATCCGAGTCACAGCCAATAATTTAAAGTTCATATCAGAGAATGACATAATGCAGCAGCCTGCTTTATAAATTAAGGTGGGGTGCATGTGCACGTGTAAACAAGCATCCTTGCAAGACACTCGCTTTCTGTAACTTCAGCTATTCAGGGCTCACCCAAGAAACCCTGGCATTTTCCTTGGTTCCAGCAAAGTCAATACTTATACCCCTGTATATACAGTATGTACCTCCATAGCCTCCAAAATGACAGCTAGGAATTTTCTGCCTTCGTAAAAGAAATACGTTACTTCAGACAAACCCTCCAAATGTCAGCTATCCTCAAAACATCCCAACACGGCTTGCTGTGCTCTCCACCCATTGGGTTGCATAAAATGTTACCCTCCAAGGCATCCAAAGCTGTGCTGAATCATCTTATTCTACTGCAGCTATAGAGAGCCAACTCTGAGTTTTCCTGGTCAGTTCTGTAAACGTCTTGGATAGTCTTCAACATGAGCTGAACAACTGCAGTCATTCGCTTGGACAGGCTGAACTTAAAAACTGACATACGTGTGCATGCATTTTTGTCCGAGTGCATCTAGAAATGCTAAAGGAAGTAATGGAGAGGACCGGTCTTTTATGCATCCAGAGAGGATCCGTTGGAAAAGCAATGAAAGACACGTGATCATTGTCAACAATGATTTGGTAGCCACTCGGCTAGTGCAAAACGTCAATTAAAATTTCATTCTAAGCCACAATACTAAAGGAAGTGGACTTGTAAGTGGATTTGACCAAGTCAGTGGTTTTTAACTGTTTCAGACTCAAGGTACCTCTTGGAAAATGCCAGTTCTAAGCTGTCACTTGTTTCCTGACTATAGAAAATGATAGAGCAATTCTTTCATTGCGAAGAACTCAAAGAACAGGTCAGAGCATTTTTGACACTGTGGATTCCTTTTTAAAATATTTGGGTTTATCTTGTGACTCCTGTCTAAGGGTTCGCACACCTAACGGTGCTAATACTGTACGGCACCCTTAGAGTCCCATGGAGCCCTGGTTGAGAACTGCTGGCCTTTCCATGCCATGATTCAGGCAATTACAGAAGCTCCGTGCAACCTTAGCCACGTATTCTGTATACAAGACATGCAAGTTCTTCAGTCTACCTTAGATTGTATTTATTTCTTCTATTTATATACCAGTCTTTCCAGCAAGGGCTCAGGGTGGCTTCAAATTAGGAAACAGAATAACTTAAAAACAGGAGACAGACCAAAGACCACACTGAATATCAAGATAGAACAGAGACCCTCTACGCAGCATCTCGGCTTAGCTTTATTTGCTAAATGGCTGCCCAAACAGGAAAGTCTTTCAACACTTCTGAAAGATGTCCAGGCTTGGGCTCTGGCAGCCTCAGGAGGGAGGGAGTTCCAGAGCTGAGGAGCCACTGCCAAGAATGACCTCCAACACATTTTTGCCAAGCAGACTTGACGTACTGACGGTACCTAAAGGAGGCTGCTCTCAGCTGACCTTAGGGATTGCGATGGGATGGCTGGGTCCCTTACAAATGTAGGACTCAGCTCATTTATGGCCATACATGTCAAAACCAGCACCTTGAATTGCACCTGGAAAGCTACTGAGATCCAGTGCAGATGCTGGAGAACTAGAGATGCATACTTCTGGTGACCCACCCGCATCTGAACTTGGGCTGCGGTGGTCTGCATTAGATGGTTTTCAAGGGAAGCCCTACATAGAGGTCATTGCAGTAGACTAACATTGAGGTTACAAAGGCATGGATGATGGTGGTGACAGGACTCCAAAAGAAAGGGTCGAAGACTTCTCACCGACGCAGTGAGTCTCTACACTTCACCCAGCGGCCTCATATACACATTGATCAAGAGGAGCAATAAGATGGAGCCCTAAGGGACCCCACAGGAAACGTCCCGAGGGGAAGACGACTGCCTACCATCACCACCCCCTGGGATCTCCCTGCTAGGAAAAAATGGAACCAATTTAGAGCTGTCCTGCAAATATCCACCAGGTCGTGCGAGCACCTCTATCAACATCGATGAATGTTTCCCCAATCCAAGAGACAACGTTTTTCTTATCGACTGGGGATTCCATACTGCATAGCGCGGCCAAAGTTTTCAGAATTAGAAACTTTAAGCCAGGACACCTGAATCTATTGAAAGGCATCTATCTTCATATAAAAAGTGACCTTCTAAATACAGAAGGCACTGTTAATATGCAACTCCCACATTTCTATTGTAGCTCTACAAATACTTAGAGATAAAATGCACCTGTAACAAATGCTGCAGCTAGCTATCATCCTGAATATAATACATGCAACTGGCTCATCCTTGAAGAACTGCAGCATCTGGAACCTAATAAGCAAGAGTCTCACTGGATCAATATTAAACATACAGATCAGTTTAACTAAGGGAGACCGCGCTCAATTTCTGGCTCGGTATTTGTGTATGACCTTAGCCAAGTCATTTCATTTCTGTGCCTCAGTTTCCCATTTGTAAACTGGGGATAATGTGCCTCTCACTTTGTTTGGCTGGTCTATTTAGACTGATCTCTGAGACAGGGAACATCTCTTAACATGTGTCTGTATGGTAACTGTCACAACGGGGCCACAAACATGGTTAGGATCTCCCCAAACAACCATGGTATATATAAAAACAGAGAAACTCTGTGGCAGGAATGATCTTTTTGACTGCACTGCACCTAACACTGCAAGTCTAATCCAGGAGCAGGGCTCACAGGCACAACTGTAATAGAAACAATAATAAAAGGAGAGCTAATCAATACATGGTTGCCCTGGAAGCCCAGGAGGATTCAGGATTAAGCCTCATATTTAATTCCTTCTGATCAGGAACTGCAAACAGCCCTGCCTGTTACCAGGACAGAATAGCTTATTACATCTGGGTGCTAGAAGACGGACCCCACCTAGCTCCATTTTTCAATCAAGACTTACTGTTTCAAACACAGCCCAACAGTTTTGCAGTGCATCCGGCACTTCGGGCTCCTATACGTGTGCAGGGAGCCGGCTCCAACGCCCTGGAAATCCAGAGTGTTGGAGCAAACTCAATTAATTGAGTCTGCTGGAGCACAGAAATGACCGCACTCCCGCCAACTCCAGCGTCACATGTATCAGCATCCCTGCACTGAAAAAAAAAAAAGCTCATTCATTCATTGAGTTTGAGTTCAAAGTGCCCCGCCACCATTTTTCAACATGGGGGATGCTGATACATGTAATGTTCAGGCACTTCATTAGCATGGCTTCCTAATTAATGCCTCCCACAGCACGTGTAAAAATGCCCCTAGATCACCAACTGCACCAGTGGGTTGACTGGTACCACATCCCCTAACACCACCTCCCTCAGCATCTGTTGTAATTACCTTAACTTCAGGGAGCAAATGCATGCTGCAGGGCTTTACCTGCACTCCTGACCTCCATTGAAAAATCCTACAGTACGTGCTACTGGCACAGCAGGCCACAGACCTCTGCACGTCACAATGAAGTTTCAGCACTTATAGGAAGACGGGCACAGGAAACGTTCAGGGGTGACAGCAGGTGACTGACCACACCTCATATACTGGGTTTAAGCACCGGTCCCTGTAACTTGTCAATTGATAAGGCATTGCTATCAGGGAGGAAGGGGGTCAATGAGGGGAAGAACAGCAAAATAATTCAGCAGCTCCTCAAAGAGACCAGGCCTGGCCAAGTGCCCCCTGGCACGCCAGCAAGAAATAAATGTGCCTCCCCGTATCTTCAGCAAAACCCAAAGGATGCTGCCTTGGTTAGACACCGCTGCACTTTGCCACCTCCTGCCCTAGCCTGGCTCGTTCTGTGCCACAGCTGGACCAATTCACTTCACAGCTATTGCCACATCTGGAAAGGAGGCAATTCTTGACGGACTTTTTCCAACAATCGACATTTCTCTCCTTGGCTCCACCTCTGCCCCTCAAGGCTCTGCCACTGCCTAATTCCTGCTCCTCTATCTCCTTTCTGACTCCAAACTCCTTGCCCACATCGCTCCGCGTGTCTGTCATCACCTCACAGCTGAGGTTCTCCAAGCAGCTTCTGGAGGCATCTATGCATGGCCTCGGGTCCTGACCGAGGGAAATTCTCACACAAGGGGGGTATATTTTAAACAGTCACGCCGTTGTTGTCTGAGGAAGAAAGTGGCTGAGTCAGACCTACGAAGTTAGGAGAGAGGCAGTATTTATGGCTAGTTAGGAATTGAGCCTCTGTCTGCCCAGTGCTGGTCACTGGGCCACTGCCAGATGCTTGCCATGGTGACCCAAGTGGCACAGTCTGGCCTGAAGGAGGGGCAGACAGCGATCAAATTAAGCCATTCATCCTGCATGCATCATACAGCTAAGGAGGGACTGACTGTGGGGCCAACGCAGCCAGCTCAAGATCCAGACACTCAGACCCAGCACTGCTATGGACCTAGCTCTGTGACTTTGGCTGGCTCTAGAAATGGGTTGAGTTGGTAGATCCAATCCAAACCAGCAGAGATGAGGTGATGCTGGCAAACACATGTACATGTGGGAATGTGTGTCCCAGTTGCATGTGGGAATTGGGCTCAATCCTGTCTTCACAGCTGGGCTGACTGGAGGCAGCCTTTGGGACCAGTCTGAAGCAAGGCTCAAATGGATGCCTTATTTGTTCTGTCTGGGTGGGTTTCAACGCTTCTAAAATTCATGTTGCACTGCTCGTCTGTGCTCCCGGGTGTTGCAATGCATTGCATCAGAACTGAAATTAGACGGCAAGATCCCTGCAGCAAGAAGCCTGACAGCTGCCTGTAGGCACCACGCCATCTGCATAAACAAGCACAACACCACACACCGCGCACTGCTTTCTAAGAGACCCTGGAGCCGTGCGGGCCTGCCAGGCATGCAGGTGGGAAGCTGGAAGCGGCTCACCTGTTTGCTGGAGTGAAGGCTGTTTTTGTTCCTGTGGCTGTCCAGCAGTCCCCCGCATTTGCCTAGGGCTGCCAGATCCTTCATAATAGAGTTGAGAGCTTCCTCTTCATCTGCAAAAAGGAAGAAATGAGTGAGTGACTGTTGCATGCCAAGTTGCTTTCCCCCAAAGCACCCTCCCTGCACACGTGGGGCTGCACAGAGAAATGCAAAGCATCACAGCAGAAAAAATGCCCTCTTTGAAGATGAATGTTTTACAGGTCAGGCTTCTCCCCCCAACATGGCCTAGAATTAATTCCCTTTGCCCTTTTCCTCCCGCTGGGAAAATTTTCCCAGGCGAAGGGAAAATCTTTCCACTTGACAGAGAAAGCTTTGGATGAGGCCCTTTACTCCCTTCCAACATCCATTTCATGCACTCTCACTTAGTCTCAGAAATGGTGTGAGCATGCTATGACTCTCCATCATGAAAACAGAGTCTATCAGGAAAGGGTGGAAGGGAAAAGGCTGAGGAGTGGGGCAAGCAGGAAGACTGCCTGGCTGGGGGAGAAAAAAGAGATAGTGGCTGGAGTACGTGGGGCCTCACTTTCTGTCCTCAGGTGTGTCTGCGGGGTGCCAGGAGCTCTGGCAGGTCCAGGCCATTTGGTCTGACACCAACCTGCAGGTCCCACAAACCCAGGTCACTGTTTCTCTGCCAGCAAACTGCTGGTGGCTGGAACCGAAGCCTGGACAATCACAGCTGCTTAATAATCAAATGTGTCTAGTGGATGCCCAGCCTCCCACCTGCCTCTCAAACCAAGACAGCACTCCTAACAAGAAGCCACTCTGCTGCGAAGACATGACAGGTGCAGCATGCAGACCCCATGGCTGTAAGGAAGAGCATCCAGTGACACCTCCAGCATTTCCCGGTTGCTTCCTCCAAAAAGAAACAGGCCACAAAACTGACACCCGCTGCTTATGGTGGGATGTCTCAGGAAAGCGAGCCCAAGTGCCAACATCATCGGAGCCTTTGCATAGATTTCCTCGAGTAGATGGAGGTAATTAGCTATGTTCACTTCCCCTTGATCTGCTGGCAATGCTGCTACCAATGCAGCCCGGGGTGCCGTTAGCCTTCTTTGCAACCAGGGCACAATTCTGGCTCCTACTCAGCTTATTGTCCACTGTAACCCTCCTGGTCCTTTCTGCAGAGCAAAATGCAGAGGCTCAAAACCAGCTCTCTCCCTATTTCTCAAGCATTATGTGTAGCAAGATTGCACGACGAATAAGCGTGCAAGAGAGTGGCTTTGGAAAACGGAGTCCACCCAGCACAGAGCAAGTTCTCCTCCCCGATTTCACCACAACTCTGAACTAGAGCGAGCCAAACGTTGGAAGGCAAAAGGGGCAGGGGGTACTCAAAACGTTTAAAGATTTGGTCATTTCACAGATTTAAAAGGAAAAAAAATACACACACACAATTTTCTACTTATTCAAAATATATATAGTGCGTGCATGCACATACACGTCTGTGTATATGCATCTATACCCACACACACGTCTATATAAACATACATACTTGTGTATATATATACACACATACGTGTGTATATGTATATATACATATATGTGCACATGCATATATGTATGTGTATACACACACTGCAAATATATATAAAGCGTGTGTGTTGTGAGTATATATACATATATAAGTTGTGTGTACACGTGCATAAAAAGAAAATTAATCAGATTTTATACTAGAAAGCCCCCTTTTGTTTTCACCACGAAAGAACTGAAGGGTGGAAAAAGATTCCCCACCTCTGATTAAAAAACCAACAACAACTTGTAGCTAAAGCATTTTTTCTTAGCCCATAGTATGAAAAGAAAAAAAGAAAAAAAGAATTATTCAAAAAAGAAAAATCTGACACAGAAAAAAGAAAAGAAAAGAAAATAGTAATGCCTTCCCCTCCCTCCAACCCCCTCCATGATGCAGCTGGGTGGAGCTGAGGTGAGAACAGATATTTTTCACAAGGTCTCCAGGGTTTTCACAGAAGTCCCTAATAACCATTTTCTGTTTGCTGTGAAAAAACATGGCAAAAAGCAGATATTCTCCTTTAAAGGAGAAAAACCCAAGAAACCGCAGGTTTCCCCTTGCAGGCTGGTAGAGGTCCAGCTTGCAAGGGGCTGCGGGGAGCAGAATGCAAGGGGCACCACGTGCGCATGCACACACACATGCACATGGCAGCCAGGCAGTGTGGTGGAGAGCAGCTCCTGAGCTCCCTCCATGCAAGTCTATAGGGGCGAGGGGGGGCGGTGGCACAAATGATGCATCGGGGGGGGGACAGCCCCCCCCCAGATTTCTGCACCCACAGCGGGGTGCAAGGATGTAGCTGGACTGGACTAGCGCCAGGTAGGAACCACCTCTGCAGCCCGCTGAGCGGGACCTGGCGCAGGAGGGAGCCTTGCGCTATGGCCACTGGTAGGCTTCCAAATTGCTTTAAAATTGTAAATATGCATCAATAAAACATTGTGTTCAACTGATACCTATACATATAGTGGCGTTTCATTTTAATCATGGAAAAACATGGATTTTGTGATTTTTAATCAAAGAATTTGGGGTGTTGTGTTTTTTTTTTTTTTTAAATCAGAGAATTTTGGATTTGAAAACAGAGATAACCAGGATCCCTGCTACTAACAAAGTTTCAATGAAACCTTTCAGTCCTTTCTAATCACGATGTGTTGATTCTGGTAATGGGGCCAGATACTAGAAGTTCGCCCAGGGCCGCCAGGAGCGTAGGTGCAGTGCTGCACAGTGCAAAAACATACGGACAGAAACGGCATGTTGACAACGCACTTCTATAACACCTGTTGCTAAAAGAGATGTGGCACCACTCTCACGTGTGAGCCGTTTCCCTGTTCCTCTTAGTCGCAGGAGGAACAAGCAGATTTAGAAATGAAATCTGGAATGGCGCTTGCAACAGAAAGGGGAAGATGCAAGTGGTGCAGTGAGCTGGGGGAGGGGAGAAAGGGCCAGAGGATGCCTTGTATGGTGGGGTTGGCTAGGACTTGAATTTACTGGGTGTCAGATCCAAAGCCCAGCTAAGTCAAAGGACAGACTTGCATGGAGACCATTGGGCTCTGGATCGAGCCCACAGATACCTTAAGAAGGCAGTATATACAGGAGCCAATCCAGTAAAGGCCGTAAGTATGGGCTGGATGTCGGTGGGGTACCGTCTTCAACGGAGCCAAGACAATTTTAGCCAGCGGAAGGAGGATGTGCATGACTAAGTGCCTGGCTGGACTGGGGCCACATTTACCCACTAATTAAGACCAGAGAGCTAGCCAGGTCCACAAGTACAAGAGTAAAAAGCATCAGCAAACCCTTAGCAAGGGGGAAAAAGATTAGAAATCAAAAATCAAGTGGAGAGGCAACCAAGTTCTCCACTGTCATCTACCACCACACCAGCAGTTTGTCTGTACCTAAGGGTCTCCATTTCCTGCATAGCATCACGTCCAAACAGCACCAGAAGGGATCACAGTAAGTTTTTCCATTTGCCTCCTTCCTTTCCCTTGCAAAAAGCATTTCTTCTCTTCTCTCCCGTCCCAGCCCAACCACAGTTTCCTAGATGACAGCACGAACCAGGCTGAGCCCTGCTCTCAATTACCGGCTAAACGTACAGCAACCCCAGCACCATAATACCAGCGCAGAGCTGGTCAGAGGAAGGGCACGCTCATCGTCCAACAGGATCCAGTTGGGTGTTAATCGTGAGACAGCTCCTCTGAGTCATTGCTAGTCTGGCTGCTCTGAAATCTCGGTTGAATACATTGTAAGATGGATTGACGGATAGGTGGGGGGTAACAACATTAACAGGGATGTTGCCAAGGTCTTTGAGCTAGTGCTGTTACCAAATAAAAGAAAGGCCAAGGGATCCTTAAACAAACTGCATTTCAGTTTTCTCCCACAATCTCACCGCTGCAAGCATTGTAAAGGGCTCCAGCATCAAGGCTTTGGGTTTTGTCCCTAGATGACCACAGCGCCGGAGGCCTCCAGGGACAACATACAAAATAGCCTGCAATGCAGTTTTAAATGTGAAGAAAGCTGGAGCTGGTCAGCTGTGCAAAATGCAAAGAGGCTGACAAAGAACTGCACAGCTGTAGCATGCACTGGAAACCTGGAGACTTGCAAAGTGGGCCGGGGAGTTTGATCTGAAATGTCAGCAAGCCCAGGGGCTAGTTAAACTGGTCTTCACTGGCTGGACAATACCCAGGCCCGGGAAAGCCAACAATATGGCTTTCAGGATGGTGCTGGCGATGTGCAGAGAAGGGTGCAGCAAGGTTACAGAAGGAATCCAGCTGCCCATAAGAAAGAGGCAGAGGAAAGCTCTATATTTTCTTACTACCTAGGTTAACCCTATAGGAGCACAGCACTGTCTTGAAGACCTAAGGGCCTTGTTGTACATAGCGATTTTGGTAGGAAAAATTAAGTTATGGAAAGCTTGTGCAATTGAGCACCCTGCTCCCTTCCTAACACGAATTAATGGAGTTCCCTACCTTACTTTTCCACTTTGCTGATGACTCATTTGCAAGCCAGGTCTGCACTAGCATAGGTCATGTCAGTAGTTTGATTTCACCAAAAATCAAACCCCACCCAACCGAGAATCAAACCAGGTTACAAGCTCCAACACACTTCCTCTCCTGCTGGACCTGAAGCCAAATCCTGACCTGCCCAACACCAGCCTAAGGGCAGTGCAAGCCATATCCTCTGCTGTTCCCACCCATCCATACTAAGACCAGCATGGCCATGAGTAGTTAAGAGGACAGCCAACTACAAAGCTCCAGAAGCTGTTTTGTGTGAGCTCTCCCGCCACTGACTCTGCAGGGACTCTTAGATCTCCTGCACGTACAGCATGGGCTGCAGGAGTCAGCAGTCCTCAACCACGAAGGAAGGTAGTGCAGATTGCTGACTGCAAGCTCCAGGAGACCCAGCAGGAGGTATCCCCAGGGTCCTAGACTCAGAACAAATTGCTGGGAGCCAAGAGACACTGCCAACCACTTTGCAATGCTGAAGACTTGCAGAAATCAGAAGCACCCACTAATTTGGGGTGTCGGGCCTGAATCAGCTAATGTTTCAGGAGCCCTCTCCCCCGCTCCAGAACAGACTTAGAGCCAGGCAATCACCCATCTGAAACCCAAGAGTTAATTGCCTGAGTTTGGGCTCCCAGGTACTGAGGCACTGAAAAAGAAAATCAGCAAGGCTTGAGATACTTAGGCCTGCCACGGTCTCAGATTTCAAGGTCTCCATCTCGTCTGTGGGGCAAATACCTTTCACTGAAAAGCACTTTGCTCTTCACCCAAGAAGCGCAGTGCGCAAAGCCTCATTTGCCTTAAGGAGGGAACACAAACATCGACATCACGATGCTCAGGACTGCTGCAAGATGAGACAGGAGTCCAGCCGCACAGAAGCCGATCTCTTCTTCCTCTACGAGTATGAACAGCCGTTTCCCTCCACTGAACCGGGACACGTTTGCATTTCACAAGCCCTATTCTAGGCTCTGCAAACAAAAATAGAGGTAGGGGGCTTCCCTGAAAAGCTGGGTGTTGAGGACAACCTGGAAATGAAAACATAAGCGGGTGCCAGGTCCCAGTCTCCTGGATTAAAAGCAAACACTCTGAGCTTCAGGATCCCAGCTGCCGACACAGCGGGAGCACAGTTTACATCACTGGCTGTAAAACCTCGCTCCAAGAGGACTCGCATAGAGATGACGTTTCCCAGATGAATCCTCCCTCCTAAACGCTGCTCTTAGGGTCTCCGAGCAGCCTCGCTGGAAGGGTGGGGAGCTTCATAGCATGGAAACGAACAGCCCGCTCAAGAGCTCAGCAAGGAACGGAGGAGCCCTCTGGATAATCCGAGCCAAAAGCCACACCCCAGGCTCTTCTGCGAAAGGAGTGTCGCACTCTGCTTGTTAGGCTACTTTCCCAGCTCCTTGGGGTGAAGGCTGACGAGCCTCCCCAGACAGGGGTCCCAGGGGAAGCAGTGGGAATCCCATGCAGGCAAGTGGCTTCCAAGATAGGGTCCCTGTTGACACGCATGAAAAAGGCAGCCTGGACACTACGTAGGAAACCTGCCTCCAAGCTGTGCTCAAGCTACAAGGCCCACCAGACACACAAAGTACTATGTGGTATACAGATGTCCTCAAAGGCGCCAGGACGTTGCGCTGGCTTTCTGGAACAGGAATGGAGAGCAGGTGAAAGGGACTGGGCACCTTTCTTCCTCGCTCTGTCCCCCCTTTTTTTGTTGCATTAACTTTGCCTTGCCGAAAAAGTGTCACTGTCACCTCGCAGAGTGAAGTTTACTATTTCTCTACAGAGCACATGAGCAGTGCCACCCATGCCAAGGCAGTTCAGGACAAGAAGGGGCCAATTACAATAGCAAACAGGAGCACAGGAAGATAACTCAAGCTGTTTGGTTTGGTATTAGCCATTCTTTTGGTCCCCCGTGAGACTATTTGCCCTCTGATCCCCTGCTCTGCTTTCCAGATCACCGTCATCAGCCCCTCTGTACGCGTCCCTGAGGAATTAACTACTTTCTCTTTCTTTCTTTTATTCCTGGGTTGCTGTAGAGCAGTGATTCTCAACTGGGGTGGCATGAGATCCTTTTAAGGATTGCGTGGCACCCCCCGGCACGTCAGATGTGCAAACACCTACACCTAATTCACACGATAAACCCAGAGATTTAAACAAAAGAGGACTCTATAGGGTTGAAAGCCATTCTGACCTGCTAGAGTCTGAGTTCTTTGCAGCAGAAGAACTGCTCTACTATTTTTCCATAGCCAAGAAACAAGTGAAAGCGAAGAGCTGGCAATTTCCAAGGGGCGCCCTGAGTCTAAAAAGGTGGAGATAAACTTCTCTAAAGCCAACTAGGACTTCTAAACTATGCTGGAGAGCAGTTCTCTTTTGTGTTTGGTTTTTTTAAGAAAAGTCCCTGTCTGCAGCCATTTGTAAGGAAATGAACTAGTCACTCTATTAACTGTAACTAGTATTGGATTAGATCCAATGAGACCACTGCACTCAGTGAGGGAGGGGGAAAAAAACACACTGCCATGCACTTCAAGGGACTTTAAAACAGGCCTCAATGCAAGATGCAGGTGCTCAGCCCCATCCCCCATCTGCCTCCTACTACCAAATCCATTATCTTTTAAGGCAGCACCCTACAAGACTGCATACAAAGCAAAAGTCCTTTCAAAGGAACTGCGGTAGTTTGATGCCCGTGTCCTCCTGCAGCAGGCACGCGCTTTGTGGTTGGTCCAGCTAGCCGGCTTCGTTTCTGCTGGGAGCAGAAGGCAGAAGCATTGTGGTCTCAACGTGATCGGTTTGCTTCCGAATGAGAACATTACAGCAGGAAGAGAGAGTCTGAAGGTCAGCGCAGACCACCCAACTTGGGTCCACTGTCAAGAGAGGCAGAAAGTGAAGAGGAGACAAAGGAATAGTTTAGCTGTGCTCAGATGGTCTAGACGGGAGTGTTATTGTTGGCTTTGCTAATAGGTCATTACTAAGAGGCAGTTCAAAGTAGTTTTGTGGAGCTGCTCCCATGAACAATGCAAGAAAAAAGGGCACCAGCTGCCTTTAGTGTCAAGAGTGGCAGGAGGGAGGCTCCAGCAAAAGCTGACGTGCTGTACAGTTTATCATCTCAGCACTGCCTGCAGCAAAATAGGGCCCAGACTGCAAGATTGAGGAGCTGCAGAAAGGAAGGTGTCAGCTTCTGAGCCATGCCTGAACCGATGCCTCAGCGCACTGCCAAGGGGCCACGCTGCACAGTAAGCTGTGCTTGTTCGGATAAAGCGTGAAAACCACAGCCGTGACCACTTGTGGTCATTAAAAATCCCACAGTGCTTTTAGCAGAAATAGCTTTGTTAGCCCCGACTAAAATTTCCTAAGTGCTTTCAGTGGGTACAGTCCACCCCTGTACGAGAGGCTGGGACTTCTCTGGATATTCCCAGACCAAGAGCGGGGCTGGATGAAGGCTGACGGTACAAATCAGGAACACGGAGGGAGTGGGGGAAAGAGAAGTGCCCTAATGACCAAAACCAGCCATCTCAAGCAGAGCTCACAGTGAAGATTGCAGCTAGAAGGAGCCTCAAGAAAATACACACAAACAGCTCTGACGCTCCAACAGCCTTCGCCCTGCCCCAACCTGTCCTCCTCCTTTCTTTGAAAATGTGATATTTTTGACACAGGACTTTTTTTCAAAGCTCCAGTTGAGATCAGGAGCCCACTGTCCTCAGCTGTGCACAACCACAACGAGAGAGGGGGACACAGTCCCTTCCCCAAAGAGCTTAAGAGCGTACAGCCTAACCAGACAAAAGGTGGGAAACAAATCATCATCATTTTACCTTCCCCCTACCCCATCTGGATGGAGACTGGGATCCAGGGCAAGTAAGCCCCTTGCTCGTGGTCACGGAGAAAGCCAAGCCACGGTGTACTGCATTTGTGGACTTGAAGTCTCTCCTGAATGCAGAGGTCAGACCATTTCTCCCAGTGATTTCTACATCAAAGCCATAACGTGGGCTGGAGCTAGAGCAGGAGTGCCAGACCCACCTGGATCCGCAGGCCAGATAAGCTCTGCTGGGCTGGACCAAACTGACCCCTTGCGCAGCACCCCTACCTGCACACTGATTTCGTTTCACTCCTCCCTGTCCCAACCCCAGTGTCCTTGCAGGCTCCTTCCCTGGGTATTGCTTGTCTGGTCTCTAAGGCACAGGCTGCTTTCCCCGTGCAGGGCCCTGGAGAGCCTGTGGCGGAAAACATAGCAGGGCATCACGCTGCCCCCAGCCCACCCCAGAGCTGATGCTGAGCCCAGGAGCCACCAGTGCACCCCAGGCTGGGAGCACGGATGCCCGACAAACATCCCCAGGAATCCCCGGTGTTCCCTCCCATGCACACAGTCCTCCTGCCACGGGCACTGAGGCCAGAAAGTTTCACATGGGTCCTCAGCCTGGGGTGTAGGCTGCCTACGGTGTCCCGTGCCAACCCCCTGCGCTGCATGCAGTGCATGGGGTGGAGGCCAGCTCACAGGGTCTCCACCCATGAGCCCCATCATATGCCGGATTCAACCCCTTACCTGTCCCCCTTACCTGAAAGCCAACCCTCCATCCTCCTTACTCCTTACTGCTTGCTGGACAGGACACCACGAGTTTCCACCCTTGTAGGAGACAGATTTCAAAGATCCTGCCTCTGCAGTTACCAGAGCCTGTGGCCAGCACCAGTAAAGCGACAGGCTTGAGATACTGCTCTTTGCAACAAGGAAGTGGTTTTGTGGTTGGGGGAGGACTCCGTTCCTGGTGTCTTTTCAGCTCCTGCAAAAAATACCCACTGGGGCAGATGGTTACCAAAGGGTTCACTGGAGGGCAGGACAAACCCCAGGTACTAGAGACAGGGTGCTGGCAGCAGCCGCTGACGCCAGAAGTAGGTAACTCAGGGAAATGTCCGGGTACCAAGCATGAGAGCCACCAGCACTGGATCTGCAGTGCTAGAAGTAAAAGGACTCTAACAGACACCTATCGGTCATGGGTCGATCATGGAGAGGAGACCTATAAAACATAAGTGTTTCCCCTGCCAACACCATGCCAGCAGCATCTGTAGCCATAAAGACAAACTATTTATCTAATGACAGACCATCCTCTATTTAAGCAAGACCCCACTATATACGATGCATCTCACTCGCTGGGCCATGCTTGAGGAGTGGTATTAAATTCCACCTGAAGAGTAAAAAAAATACCCGATTACTTAGCTTGCTAAATAACGGGTCTGAAGTGAATGTTAAAGGCAAGCACATTTCCGTTGTTACAGTATGTTGTCCCTCTTGGAGCAGTGAGTCAAATCAGGAGGTCATTCACCCTCCAGCAACCCCACAGAAGTAATCAGAGGTCACACTAGAGCAACTGAGGGCAGAGGTAGCTCAGGGAGTCCAGTGGACGAGCAATGCGAGCAAGAAAACCCTCCCCTACTGCTCTGCAGGATTCCCGAGACCTCTTTGAAGGCCTGCCCGTTGATCTTCTATGCAACTTGGGGCTTTGCTGGAGGAAAGCTCTGAGTTTTGGGGCCCTGGAAGATGTATTTACCATGTTCCAGGAACGGCACGGGTCAGGAAGACACTGCAGGCTACAACTTGTTTTCTCTTGGACCAAACAGTTCACGAACTTGGGACACAACTCACTTAAGTGGATTTTTGTTTTACAGAGAAATAACCTGAGGGGAACCGAGACAATGTGATCCCTGCATGCAACTGCAGCCCAGTCCTGGAGACGCCTGCATGCACAAGAAGCCCTGCGGACTTCAGTGGGATCATCCTGTGTGCAAAGATACACCTATGTCAAAGTGTTCACACGATCCGGAGCTTGATAATTAAATACAGGGCAGAGAAGATAGGATGGGAAAATAAGCTGCGAATTTTCAAACCTCCAGTCTAAATCAGCCAGATGAAATGGAATTCAATTTGCATTTGAACTTCCCTGAGGAAAAGCAAAAGACTGGAAGAACCCGGCTGGTGGGACTGAAAATACTCTGAGCTTCTTCAGGGGACAAATATCACGTCCTAAAACACCAGGTGACAAGTGCCTTGTAAATAGGCAAGATAAAGCCCCTCAAAAATGGTGATGTTAGGAGGCAAGCTTTATTATGCACTTTAAAAGGCACCACCAGAGGAGTAATGATTAAATCTCTCGTAAAAGAGACAGCACCCTTCCTTGGCGACTGCAGATCTGCAGGTTTACAGGTGCACCCTTTGCCCACCCCCTCAGGCTCAGGGACTCCAGAAGGGCTGTGAGAAATACTGGCAAGAAACCCTCCAAGATTCACAATTCAAGGGTTTGGTTTGCCTGCGGAAAGAGTGGAAATAAGGGCATGTTGTCAGGTCAGTACGGACTCAAGAAATGGTCGTTCTCCTGGAAAATATGGAAATGTTCCACAATACTTTAACTCCATGATGTTTTTGGAGAGTGGGAGCTCTCTGTGCCCCATGGGTTTCATTGGCACCCCCAACACAACCCTGCACCCGCAGGTCCCCTAGGAGCCCTCGTGCCCCACAACGTATTGCCTCTGATACATCACCCCTTCACCCCTATCCAACTGCCAACCCCCCTAATGCATCCCATAAATGAACATTTGGCAACCAAAGACAGTAGGAAAAGAGGAAGGCATAGGGAACAGCCGAGTCGGAGAGAGGCAGGGCCATGCAGTGGGGAGCCGGGAGTTCATCCCCACTGCGTCCGTGGGAGCCCCAAAGTGGTAGGAAGATGACGGGGCCACTGGGACTCGACACGGCACCTCTCCCACAATGGCCACTTGGTGCCAACTTTCTCTCCATTGTAGCCTCTCGTACAAGTAGCTTGTGAATGGCCCTACAGAAATATTTGTACCCAAGCACAGATGTGTAAACTGGGGAGCCGGGAGTTCATCCCCACTGCGTCCGTGGGAGCCCCAAAGTGGTAGGAAGATGACGGGGCCACTGGGACTCGACACGGCACCTCTCCCACAATGGCCACTTGGTGCCAACTTTCTCTCCATTGTAGCCTCTCGTACAAGTAGCTTGTGAATGGCCCTACAGAAATATTTGTACCCAAGCACAGATGTGTAAACTGGAGTGTAACTGGGTAGCAGGCTGACTTCCTTGTTACCACCAGCATTTTATTTTGGTTTAGTTATTTAGCTGCTTTGACTTCTTTTAATGGAAGTTTTTCTTTTTGATACTGGGGAGAGGTGGAATTTAGCACCACCGCAATTGTAGGGGCGATTGCATTGTGAGGAAAATCAAGTATTAGTTATTTCCATTCGCAGATAAAGCAGATTCTTCCTCCGAGCTTTCAGTAACTGCTGACCAAAAAGACCTGGGAAAGTCCATGTGGGGCTGCCCCCTCCAGAGCTGCGGGCACCAGACACACAGACTGTCCTTCCATGAGCTAGAAAGCCATCCTTCCTTTTTTTAGCCAAGGTGAATTAATCTACATTAGGATCCGCCACCCCCTTCCCCACATGCACACACCTGGTGGGGTTTGTCCAGCAGCTTTTAGAATAAAGACTCCAGCAGGAAAACACCCTCCTTCCCCCTCCCCACTCTCTGTCCTTTCCTCTAACAGAATAGCTGTGTCCACATCTGTTATGGGGCCCGGGTGCATGTCCCCCATACCCCTAACTGTCCCCGACCTGCTTCTACAGCCCAGCAGAGCTAACGGGGGGCACACACAGGGCTGAGATCAGAGCTAGGGGATGAGCCTCCAGGGAACTGCGCGTTTGCTGGAGGAAAATATACATATTATGCACACACATGTACACACTATTTTATATATAAATATAGTCCTAGGTGAGCTGGGTCTGCCCTTGTTAAGTCAAGGCCGAGCTGCCTGGGTAACTCTTGGGAACCAGGGAGCCACGTCGGATTCCCAATACGAACCAGAGTTAAGGCTGCAGCAATGCCAGGCTCAAACTCAGGCCATCATGAGCACAACTCTTCCTCCATCCATAGCACGTGTCCTATTCCCAAAGGCCCATCCCTCCCTCCTCGCACAGTCTCTTGCAGGTCTCCTGCACAACCTTCACTCCAACCCCTCCAGAACACCATTTGCTCAGGCCATGCAAGTGCATTGTAAATTAGAGCCTCAGACGGGCTGCTCTAGCAGACGCTTCCCTGCAAAGAACCAGTAAGAGGGCAATGCAGAGATAGCATAGAGCCAGGTTTGCTCCTCCTCTCGGGCAACATCTTCTGTGCTCTTCCTCCCAAGAGAAGCAGCACAGACTCCAGCCTGCTAAAAGGCTGCAATGCTCTATCATCATCCATCCCGCTGGCATGACTGGAGTTGGAGCTGCCTCTATTGCTGAAGGCCCAGTTTTATTTCTCACATCTGCACATCTATGAACTGTCAAGAAAAGACTCCCCAAGAATACAAGAGGGGGGCTCCGAACTGCGAGCACAGAAGCCCAGTTTTAAAAAACAGGCATCCAAAGAGATGGCAGGGGAGACATCTCACTGATACCGTGCTGCTATCAGCAAGGAGAAAAGGTTATTTCAAGGATGTGGGATATTTCTGTTCCAACAAATAGGAAAGTCGACCCCAGCACAGAGAAAACTGGACCCAAACATGGGAAGCAAAACTCTCGTTTCTCCACCGGCCTTGGATTCCTCCATTCATCGGTCTTGGATTTTCAAAAGTGCTTCCTTCTCCTATCCCGAGGCCTGACCCTTCCCTGAATTCAAAGGACTGTAAGAGTCTATAACAAGATCCAGTTCTACCGGCGGCAGAGGCTTAGCCAGCTAGGTAAAGCTTCAGGCAGAGAGAGGACAGAGGAGAAAGAAGAGTCTGCGTGCATTATGCCATGGCTGGTACATCTGACAATTCAGTATCTGCAGGGCTGAGACCTGCAGCACACCACTGCATGGCTGCATCTAACTTATTTCCTAAAGAACTACTTCCCACCCCCGAAGGCAAGCTTTTCCACCCAATCCATTGGAAGAATTACAAACACAAGGCTCACGTTTGTACCACAGCTATTCCCAAGAAGACACCCCCACTATGTGAGGGTAGACTTCAGCCTGTAGCAACTACCCGGTAGTTATTCTGAATAGATGGTTATGCTGCTGAGTCATTACTAATTACTGGGGATGAAGTGTGGCCTAATGCCTAAACACGGACTGGAATTGGGGTTTGTTCCCAACCTTGCTAGTGGCCTGTTGGCCACCCTTGGGCAGATCACTTACCACTCCATGGCTCAGTTTCCCCATCCATAAAATGGGGGGGGTAAATATAGATCTCCCTTATCAAGTGCTCTGGGATACACAGGTGAATAGATTTAGATCAATGGTTCTCAACCTTTTTAGACTGGAAGCACACCTGAACAGATCCAAGACACCCCTTAGGAAATGCCAGCTCTTAGTTCTCCCCATTTTTCTGTAGTCAAAAAAAGAACAGAACGGTTTTTCTGTTGCAAACTGCTCAGCAAGACCACAACTATGGATTGCTATTTGAAATCTCTGGATTTATCTTGTGAATCGTATTTGCAGACCTAACAATGCTGACATGGCCTGGCGCCCCACATCACCCTTGAAAGGATCTCGTGGGACCCCGGCTGAGAATCACCGATCCAGGTGTTATTATTCAGCAAGATGCAAGACTCAGGATTACAAAAATCCATGCATGCAAAGCGCTTCGCCACCTATCCGATCCACCGGTCCTCCGCCATCCTCTGCTGGGAAAGTCCGTCTCAAGAGATTCAGAAACAGAGGTGACTATCGCTACGCAAAAGAAGACGGTGTTTATACAACACGGCCCTGTAATCCCTGCGTGCGGCAAAGGCGTGGGGGAATCCAAGTGAAACCTAACCCGGCTTTGGCAGCTCCCATCCCGTTAAACATTAACAAGAGCTGAGGAGGAGGAGCAGCAGCACAGCTAGATGCACACACTGGGTTTGGGGCTGCTAAGGACATGTGCACACATGTTTAAGTGACCGGCCAAACCAGGCAAGTCGGCAACAGCCTTAGCCTCCAACTGAACCCGTAGATTCAAGACAGGCCCTTCGTGCATCTGCAAGTCGCGAGGAAGTTAGAGCTGGGCCCTTAAAGCACGAGTGTCACTCTTGAAAGGAAAAAAATGTTTACCCAGAAAGAAATGCAGCTGCCCGGTTCTCCCCCCCAGACCGATGAAGGTATGTGTGTTCTCATAAAGGGCCCTTTCTCCCCTCCCAGCCCCGCTCCCCCTAATGCTCAACAGCTCCAGTGAAGCCACAGTCCCGGGTCTGTGAGATCATCACCAGTTGCCATGGTAACGGTTGTGCTGTCCCAAATACCGCATCACAGGTCTGGTCCTGCGCTCCCCCGAACTCCCAGCTGAACTCGGTGGGAGTCTGGAGCAAGGAAGACATGTGAAATGACTCAGGAGGACGGGAAGGGGGGCCCCGGGAGGGAGGAAGTGTTTGTTTGAACACAACCAGGTTTCGTAATGTGCAAACAGGGCACAAAATGTGAAAGAAAGTAAATCAGCCGCACGCACGCAGCTCGAGATGAGGAGTAAAAAAAAAAAAAAAAAAAAAAAAAAAAAAAGCCCTTTACTAAAGGCAGGAAGGTTGTTACAAGCGGAAATCAAAGCAAGGAGGGATTGCAGGGTACGTTCATGCCTGGGTGGGTACAGGCAGCAATGGCAGGACAGGGGGAGGTGGTTTGTGCCTGTTTGCATGGGGCTGCGGGAGCGGACGTGACACCCCCAGCCCAGCCCAGCCCAGGCTATCCTTCAAACCCAACCCTGCTTGAAGAGCCCCTCTAGGCCTCCAGGGTGGAGGGAGGGCAAAGCCACGATGCAGCCACCAAGCGGCTGTGCTCTACCTTGTCTTACCTGCAGTCATCCCACTGCCCAGCAGCCTGGCCTGGAACAACCCCTGCACCCAAAGTGGCACCGGGAGAGCACAACCATGGAGGATCCCCTGCTAAAGGCATCCCGTGATGCAGGGGGCTTTAAACCCGCCTGCGGCCATGTTGTGTGCCCCCCACTAACACAATCCTGTGCTTTCCTTTTCTTGGTCCTCAACTTACCCTTCTGCCAAAACACAGGTCAAAGTTCTGGCCCATTTTTTTTTAAGCAAAAGATCGCATGCACATGACGTTAAACCTCAGGGCTAGATATGCACAGACCTGAATGTAGGCGTCGACAGTCCCCAGTTGACTTCAAAAGCTTTTTAGAAATTAAATTAACACTTAATGCACCCGTGCAAACACAGAAACACGCCTGCACACAAGAAGCCTGTTTGGGACACCTACAAATCACCCCTGAGCAAGAACAATTAGACAGGACAGCCGCTGGTGCTCTTCATACAGACGTCTCCCTTCCCTGCTGTTAAATGTGTTTTGGTGAAAGCTGCCCCCCAGCCCCTATAAGGTACAAACTTTTATACTCAAGGGCTCAGACAAGCTCCACTCCGCTTGTCACCTGGATTATTTCTCCATTTTGCAGTGAGTGTCAGCTCCGAGGCGTGTGTGCGTCACTGGGATTCTCCAGGGGAGAACAGAAGCAAATGCTGGGGATGGTAAAGGGTCACAGAAGCCACAGTCCAGCCCGCCGTTCGCAAGCAGCCAGTTACCCAGGAGTTCTTGAAAATCATCCGCTTCAAACCCTCAGTCACCACAACTACAAGGCAGACAACCACAAGGCCAAGAACAGCCTATGATGCACTATAGCTGAGCACAGGGGATGCACGGGCAATACCGATGACCTGTGCAAAAAATAACCCCTGCACCATCCTGAGTGTGAGGGATAATTCCTTCCCCACTCCACATTTGGTGATTAAGTAGAAGAACAAGACCCTCAGGCAGGAGCTTAGCAGGTTCTCAGCACTGGCAAGTGCACCAGCACACCCCAGTCAAAACCCACCACCTTAGCTATGGTCAAAATACTCAAGACCCTGCTAAATTAAGATGTCCAAATGCTCCCCCAATCCAGCAGCTACTATTACAGTCTGCAAACCAAGAGCAGGCTGTCACTTCCATTTCCAAAAACAGTTGAGAACTGCGTCCCTGTATCCGAAGCGCTTCATTCTTCGGACCCAGCCCTTACAGCAAACACCTCCTCTGGTCCCATGTCGGGTGCACGCTTCACAGAGCGCTCTGGGACTTCAGTCTACAGCAGTAGTTCTCAGCCTTTTTAGGCTTGAATTACAGCCGAATGTAATTAGACTCAAGGCACCCCTCCATAACGTCTATGACTTGAGTGGCCCTCTACTCCGCCTGAGATCTCTCCCATGTACATTGACCAACTTCTATGGAAGCAAGAGGTTGGCTGCCATCATTCCCCTCCTTCACCTGCAGCAGGGTAGGGCATTAGGTCTTGTGCGGTGTCAGAGTTAAGGGTAGTTTTATGAAGAATTCAGATTCAAGATTCATGTGGGATGGTTTGGATAGGGATGATCCTGCCTCAGGCAGGGGTTGGACTAGATGACCTCTGGAGGTCTCTTCCAGCCCTACCTCTCTCTGGTCACATTACACGGTGCTTACCTCCTTGCAGAGGGACTGGGCAGGGGGGACAGTGGTGTGGCCAGGCAGGAATGTCCTCATGGCACCCTTCCAAGGATCTGTTGGCACCCCAGGGTGTTGCAACACCCCAGCTGAGACTCACTAGTCTGTGGCCTTCCCCCACCACCCACCTAACTCCATCTAACGCTAGTGATCTGGCTTTGCCTGCAATCCGGCGTGGAAGTCCAAATTAAGATGTTGGATGTGCAGCTGCATTAGAGGCTATAGTCCCAGTGCCCACAGCCTGGCTAGTAAGCAATATCAGTTCTCTTTACTCTTTCAATCACTGGCTGCTACAGACTAATAATAATCCTTCACCCAGCAGACTAGGAATCAGAAGAAAACTTGATACTCTTCCCTTCCACTTTCTGCTGTTTCTCCCCATAAGCTCCCATTGTTCCACATCTAGCCTAGCAGCTCTTATAGGAAAGTCACGTCAGCAATGATAGACATCTTATGCATCTTGAGCTACATCTTATATCCACCTTACCCAAATTGGCCCATAGAGACCAGGTATGGTCACAGTGGCTTTTCCCTCCCACCCCCAGCATACCTTGGCCATTCTAGCCTGTCGTCTGTGGACAATGCACCCGTGTTACATACAGCTGATATTTCCAAACTGCAGACATGCATATATCAAGGGATCTAAGCAGCTGTCACGGGTATAAAAGGCACAGCACAGCACAGCGCTAATGAGTGCAACAAAACATAAGCCAGACACAATCCTACTCTAAGGGGACTCTTTATTTGGGTTTGGGGTTTGCCTGCACCACAGTCCTGGGAACTCCTGAAGACATCCTTAACTACCTAGGCTCAGGCACTGGGAATGATGGAGTTCAAGCACAGGCTGCCCTTCGCTCTCTCCAAGCATTTACCTGACTTCTCACATGGGTTTTGCAGCCCATGCTGACCTCCACGTTGCTGGACTGCACTGCCAACAGCATTCAAACGAGCTGGTTTAAAGCTAGCTCAGGTGCGCCTACATGAGCCACAGGCTTTGCAGTGACTGGCAGACAGGTTCCAGCACAGGACAGGAGGCGGGCAGCAATCAAACCATCTGTCCACTAAAACAAACTTTTTCTTATTGCGTACCCCCTTCCAGATTTACCAGCTGCCCCCGTACCCCAGCCAGCATACATTTATATGCCCTTTAAATGCCAATTATTATAATAATGAAAATTAAATCTGCCATTATACCATTTCTCCTGAATAACCCTCAAAGATGCCTTGCATACCCCCAGGGGTACACATACCACAGTTTGGGAACCCCTGTACTAAGAAGTGGGTTGAAAGCACCCACTCACTCATACTTATAATGAAAAGAAAACAAAGTACTGCTGGCCAACATTTTTCACCCCACAAACCCCCTCCCAAAAAAAACTTTGACAACAACAAAACAGTTTGTTTCCTTAATAGAGTTTTCCCTTTTTTATTGAGTTCTCTCTCAATGAAGTGTATTTTTGGATATTTATAATGAAAGATTTATGTCACTCTTT
>NW_005842056.1:1299382-1307118 GCF_000455745.1 Alligator sinensis
CTTCTGTTACTTAAAAAAAACAAACAACCTTCCCTCCTCTATTTTGCCACTGGAAAAGGAAGTTTTAAAAGCCCAGAACGATGTTATGTTCTCCTTTTTATCCTTTTTTCAGATGGAATTAAAAGGGTAGAGAGGGAGCCAAGAGGTAAGGAGTGCAGAACAACATCTATTAAAAGAGCAAACCAAACAAATCTTCACCCCAATTATCTTTCTTTGCAATGGTGGCTAACAATTCCTGAACAGCTTGCAGATTGTGAATTTTTCCATATTTTCAGCCAGCCTGGCTAACAGCTTTTCAACTGATATCAGTACTGTCCTGGGATGGATTATGCAGTGGAGATCTAGCGCCTAGAAAAGTGCTTATCCCCAGTCAAGAGAGAAAGAGAGACTGTCTCTGGAAGCGAAGGAAATTATTTCAGGGAATCAACATGACAGGAACATGCGACAGAACCCAGCTGGCCGGGAGAGATAAAGAGCAGCCCCTGTTCATTTAGAGTTGAAGGCCTGTTAGATTGGGAGAAATGAAAGACAAGAGTCTTAAAGAAGAGAGTCTGAAATCCTGCTGCTATTGGGAGTGGAACTTGATGCATTTGCTGGCAAACTGGCTCAGTTAGGAAGGGCTTGGAAAGTTAGGAAGGGCTCGATTCATCTTGTTCACTAAGATAATGTCCTCTTTGCAAGAGCTTTGCTCCGCTAATTACATGCCTGTAAGTGTCATTAGATAAATGACTTATCCTGGGCCAGAAGTCCCCAGCAGCCAGTTTTCCATCATACCCCTTCTTGACACACACTTCTCCCATGCAGCGTTTCAGCAATAGTTCCCAGAGAGACCGAGACGCAAAATGAGCCCGCTAGCAATGTCCCGACTCTTTGCAATACATTTAGATCTGCAAGCTCCTTGAGGGAAGGGCTATGAGTTTTCTGTGAAGACCTGCACAGCAGGATTTTCAGAGACGTCTTAAAGAGTCAGGCGCCAAGGCCCCCTGAAGGTCAATGAGAACTAAGTGCCTAGATCTCCGAATCACAGTTTAAATCACAAGCAGCGATGAGTGTGAATTGCATCAGCGTAACACCTGTGGCAGCCTAGGACTTCTCTATGCTACAGATCAGGACCACGTGGACCTTCATAGCAGCAGCAAACCTGAGAGCGATCCTTCTCCATCTCCAGCTGTAAGCACCTACCACTGGAAAGAGGAGTCTCCAATAGCAATGTGGAGCCTATGATATACTACTGAGCTGCCTGACACCATCCAGTAGAAACCACGTGCACATATACATTAGCCAGGCTGGTATTGTTGGTTGTATTATAATAGGATTTATACTAAGGTAGTATAATAGAAACATGCCTCAGTCCAAACAGCTTGTACACTGAGCAGCACAGAAAGCTGAAGTGACCTCTTGAAGGTTACACAGCCAGGCAGTGGCAGAGCTGAGAAAAGACCCCCGGTCCTCAGACTCCCACACTAGTTCCCGGCCCACCAGACAATATTTGGGAGGCGACCTTTGGCTGAACTGGAATGCAAAGCAGCAAAGCGGGTGAATATTATGCCCCAGGCCCTCTCTGCGGGTTCTTCACTCGGCATCACTGGAGGTTTTGTCAGCAGAACCGAACCAGGATAAAGAAGCCAGAGAATCAAATACTCCCAAGGAATCCACGCCTTACCCATGTTGGCATCTACATCAGGCCTCCACTGCACCGGTCACGGGTACTCGCTCTGTCCGATGCTCACAAGCATCCACCTGCAACAGAAACACAGAGTGAACAGGTGAGCGCCAGCAAAGGGATCAGACCAGACGTGTAAGGGGGTTGCACTGTGCATGACTGACTACTTGTCTCACCCCCTTTTTGCAGGGGATTTTTTCCCCCAACAGGAATAGGTAAAAGTGTCTAGATCAGTAGCAACCCACCCATCGGGTCCCTCAAGCCAGCTGAGTGATCTGGGCCCTGTTGGCAAGCCAGATCCAGGGTGTGGGGTCATGCCATGGACTGGATGAGTGACACAAGGTCAATCTGCGAGCCCAATTCGGTGCAGAGGCCCATGTCGTCCCACAGAAGCCAGATGACACGGCTCCAGCCATATCTTGGTCACCACCAGTCTAGACCTCCCCACACTCCCCAGAGACCCAGCCCTGATTTTCAATGCAAGGTTTAGCACCTCACTTCTGTGCCTCAGTTTCCTTTTCTGTACAGATACCCGCTTTAAAGTTCATAGACGAGCAATGACCCTCAGTCACTGAAACCAAATTCTCCATTTATCACGACTACAGGATCTAGGTACCTCACTGACTTTGATGTACTTGACCTTGCATACTCCTGTGGGGTACAGTTAGCTGAGACAGAAAAAGAGATGCTGTGACGGGAAAGGTCACAAAGGAGCTCCGTGACAGAACAGGGAATTAAACCTGGTGAACCCACGGATCCTAGCCCTGCCTCTACTGGAGTCAATGGCCAACCTACTTGGACTAAGTGGAAACCGGATCAGCCAGACTGATACCAACCTACAGACATTAATCGTTCACACACCTGGTTTTACAGAAGCACATAGCACCCAGGAGCTCCTACTACAGTCAACAGATCTGTACACCCACATTATAAAAACCACTGTGTGCCAGCACTTGTGAAAATTGGGATGGTCTTAAGATGCTTGGGCTTGAACAACTCAACTTTGGGCACTTGCATTTTGCTTAATAAAGACATGGCCATAACCCCCAGCCCATAGTAGCTTGATTCAACAAATCTCAATACAATCTTGTGCATCTTGCCACCTCACTAACAAAATAGATCGTTTTTGTTCTGGGATCTGATCCCATAATCCTTGGTTCAACCAACACTACCAACATCAGTGTTGAATGCCACAGACAAGTACTCTGGATGGTTATGCATCACGTCTCATGAAAAGCAGGCCACAAGTAAAAAAAGGCACTTTGAAGGCTTCCAGGGCAGTCAGATCTATTAAAAAGACCTATAAAAATCATAATTCCTGAGAGAATCAGGGGAAACGCAGGAGCGATTTCAAAAGCAGACTAAAAATAATTCTCTTCAGAAACATCCAAGTCTTTGGACCCAAGTGCTGGCAAGCATGAGGCTATTTACCCAACCTATTTTGAGAGAGACCAGCAGGAAAAGAGACCGATAAGAGGCCAGCAAATACTCTGACATTTATGTGTGCCACTGAGCACGCTGTTCCCTGTGCTGCTGCAGTTTCCTATCTGAGAAATATGATTTAGCTAGGAATATAAAGCCACCAAGCACTGCGTGCTCTATCATTTCTGGACAGACCAAAAAAAAAAAAAAAAAGAGGAAAAAAAAACAGGGAAAGGTTTGATCCCCTTTGCCTGGGGAAGAAGAAAGAACTGATCGAACTATAAAGGCCGCAGTGGACATCACCTTGGGGTCAGAGCTCCACACCGAAAACAATGGAAACTCCCACTAATTTCAGCAGGATTTGGATTAGCCCCTTAAACTGAAAATGGCCAAAAACTGGCCAGCTTCTCCTTTGCTTCTCTTTTCAAGCTGCACGCACATTTTGCAGAAGCAAAGCTGTGTGCCTGCTTCATGCATGGTTACTAGAGCGATGTGTGCAGTTGTGGTATCCGCATGCAAAGGGCCAGGCAGCCACACAGCTGGATCCCCGACCATGCACATACTGTTTGTGCATACAGACACAACCATTGCATGAACACAGAGAGCCTGCATGGAGATAGCTCTGAATAACATCCGATCCCCAGCCACCTTTCTGTTTGCAAAAGTACTTGTGTGTCCTCGCTGATCTTTCCTCCATCAAAGCGATCGGGTGCCCGTAGCATAGGGCTAACCAATGCAAAGGCAGGAGGTTAGCATTTGCTATGTTAACCATGTTTTTCCTTGTGAAGTGGACAGCCTTGGGCTGCTTTCTCCAGTTTACCCACGTGCCACCCATCCCTATCATGCAAGGACCAACTGCTGTTTTTAGCACGAAGCAGACTCTCCCCGACTCCAGTGCATTGCAGGGGTGGGTTGGGGGGAAACCGATATCATTTCAAACTCCCTCCGTGGAGCATTCAAGCGTTGGCAGGCTCGCCAGCCAGCCAGCCAGGATCTGGAAGGGAACCCAGGTCTCCCAGCTCTCGCTCCCTGGCTGTGACCACCAGCAAATTCAGCCCCCCTTGTAAATCCAATCCAGTCCGTTTGACAAAGTACGGCCCTGTTCACCCAGCCATCCAGAAACGCCTCCTCCCAAACAATTAAAGCAGGAGGAGTGTGAACCCTGCCCTCCTTCAGCTCAGGCCAGGGGAACATCATCTTCTCCTCCCCGATCCCCGTTGCAGCCTCTTGTGAAACAGGCTCCGATTCTGCCCTCGTTTTGGACGGGGACACTCAGGAAAGTTCATTAAAACGGGCCATTAACACCCATGCGAAACCCCCACGGAGATTTCACCACGGCGATTTCAGCTTTCCTCCTTAAGAATCTGAGTAGTCTTGGCCTGGCTTGGCTTAATTTAATTGCCTAGAGAAGTCAACTCCCCAATCCAAACACCTCCAATCAGAACTAAAGTGACCGTGAGAGCTATTTAAAACAAAAAAAAATCTATAAAAATCACAATTCCTGAGAGAACAAGGGAAGACGCAGGAGCGATTTCAAAAGCAGAGTTTGGGAGGTTTAACTAATCCACATTAAAAAATTAATTTGGATCAACTTTCCTGAGGGCCCCCATGTAGACAAGCCCTTAAACTGGGGGAAACCAGAAGTAGCTTCACTGGTGCTGCACTTGCATAGATGGCAGCAACCTGGCTTTGAACTGAAATGCGGGGAGATAAGAGTCTGGACCATTTTGCACCCCCAGCACTTGTTCTTGCCAAGGTGCTGAGCAGAGTATCTTGCACGGAAGCCAGCGGGAGAAAAAAGCTCTAGGCATATTACAGGATCAGACCCCAAACTGGTGCATATAAGTCTTGTGCCCTGTTCATCTCTTCACTCATGCTTTCCCCAGCTTGCTCGGTTGAGATGATGACAGTGCGCACATAACAGAACGTAGCACCAAGGAGCCTCCAACTCAGGACTGCAATAATAGACTTCACCACTGAATGCAGCCCAGGGACTTACACGGGGATCTGCACTCTCTGACACCAGGCTGAATTCAGCCAATGCACAAGCTAAGGGATGCTGAGATGTGGTACAATTAAGTGGCATAAAAACACATCAGTCCTCAGCCCTGCAGCATGGCTGGGATGGAAATGAACCTTGCTAAAATTGGGACGCTCCTTGTTTTTGAACAAGCAGGGAACAACATGTTGGGCCTGGAGATTTTAACAAGCAAAAGAGTCAAGCGGAAAAAATCTCTCCTTTTAAAGAGTCGACCACATTAACTTTCAGCAAGTTTCCGGGAGTCCTGCCAGCACGCTGGAGTTTGTATACTACGGAACTGGGAAAAATATTATTGTAAATGTTATTTTCAAAAGCTTCGGAGGCCAGGGCTGGGGTAGAGTTAAACATAACATGGAGAGAGAGAGAGAGTTTTCAAGCCTAAAGACCATACAGCGTGCACACATATTCTTAGTCAAAAGGCCTGCCTGGTATGAAAGATAGGCAAATGCAATGCAATATAACATTACAGATTTGTTAGCTCAACCTGGCCTGTGTAATGTTTCAGTTTTGCCCTACAAGCTGCAGGACATCCTGCCTCATGCACGTGGGGTGGAGGACAGCAGGTAGGTCTGGTGCATCACCCTGCCCTTGTGGACCATGCTGTTCCCATTCTGCAAAGCAACCTCCACCGAGCCTAAAATGATGCTCCTGTCTTTCTGAGCATGCCGTGATGGGCACTTTTCTTCTGCAGCCCCGAACACTGGTGTGCAATCTTCGTGCCCAGTCTTGCAAAGCCTGAATCACAGACCTACTTGCACAAGTCAGGGTTACAGGAGAAGAGCCCTTTATTTGGGCCCGGCGGCTAAGCAACACGCAGCCGGACTGCATGTGCGCAGCCTGCCTGCTGCAACGTAGGCCTGCCAATGAAAACTCCAGATGCAAACCCTTCGGTCTGCAGTTTTGCAAAGGCATGTGTCACAGATGGCACTGTCCAAGCACCAGGCACATGGCAATGCCACATGACTCCATCTACCTCGAAAGGATGAAGCAATCCAAGCAGGAATCAAATCTGTGGCTGCAGTGACTCAGCTGAGGCAAACCCAAAAGCATAAACCACTAAGCCGTCCAGTAGACTACTACACAATGTGGATGCAAAGGCAGAGCTGTGACAGGCAACAGCAAAGCAGGACTGCCATGGCTGTCCTTTCAAATGGGCGCTGACATTGAGGCTGAAATTGGATTTAAAATCTTTTTCTTCAGCATCTCTAAGTCAAATGCAACAAACTGGGCTCCAGTGTTTCCTTCCTTCAACCAGCTTTACAGGACACTGCAAAGATTTTATTTGAAGGCTTTTGTAGTTCAATGGGTGTCATCTATAACCATAAAGTAACAAAGGTGACCCATTCTCTAGCATCCATCAGCAGTGAAGCGATACCAGAGCCTTCTGCGGTCCAGACTGAGTGGGGGGAGGAAGGAAGTATAGATGAAAGAAGGCAAATGTTGGCTTAGTCTCTCACACCAGTTGGGCTATTACTTGCCTAATGTACAATTTAGTTCCAACTGCCCATTGATTTGTTATATGGGAACGACTTCAGCCAAGCTGAACTAATTTCAAACACACTAATTATACACTGAAGTAGGTCTCATAAAAAGGCTGCTTCTACCAAGTAGCTCAATTATCCCACAGGTCTTAAATGCATGCTCAGAACCCTGATTTTAAATTAGGCGTTAAAGTGGCTAGATGTCATTGGGATGGATCCCCAGGCAGTGTGAAAGGCAATGTACAGCTTCACCGAAGTCAGCAGGACTAAGCCTCTTCTCTTCTAATGTCAAGTTTCCAGCTGGAAGCACACATCCCCCTGTATTCTTGGCTCCTGCACAGACCAGTCTCCACCCTCAGATCCACATTTGCACAGTCTGCATCCACGGGCCCAGTCCTGTGGCAAATTACACCAGGGGAAGTGCAAAGCCTGGAGGCTAGTAGAGGTGCTCCCGGGTTGTGGTGACTGGAACTAAGGCAAGGACTAGCCGGGACCCTTCCCTCTCCCGGGGCTCTGCTGGCAACTTCAGTACTCGTGGCAAAACAAACAGCTCTTATTCCGATTTGAAAAATGGAGCGGGACGGGCGTTTCTGCAGGGAGGCGGAGAAGGGTTTCCCCTTTTTCTACTCCTCCTGGAACAAAGCGAATGGTTTGCCCCTCTGTTGCTTCTTGGCCCTCCGTGATGGACCAGAAACGGACGGTTACAGCCAACGTAAGACTACGGGCCGAGAAGGCGGGGGTGTCCCAGAAGTGAGCACGCGCAGGGTGCAAGTGTACGAGCGCTGGGTGGAAGCCATCGTTTCTGTGGGTCACCTCTACCAAGCAAGCAGGTTGTAAGCTCCAGCGGGACCAGTAACTCAAGGCAGTCACTTGCACCTTCGCCATCCATCCAAAGATCTGACCCCGCTTTACAAACAGGGATGAACGGAGTCTCCCAGCTTCCCTTTGGAAACGTTCGCTCCTTCCCCCAGAGGAAGAAACAGGGGCAGAGTTACGGCCCCAGCTTTGGGGATGTTCAGCTGTCCGGGGTACCTCTGCTCTGGGTACCCACCTGGATTCATAGATGTTAGGGTCGGAAGGGACCTCAATAGATCATCGAGTCCGACCCCCTGCATAGGCAGGAAAGAGT
>NW_005842056.1:1307617-1326203 GCF_000455745.1 Alligator sinensis
GTGCCACCCAGCAGGTCATTTCCTAGGCTGTAGGTGTGCTGGACATTTTTCCTCCCTAGGTGCAGCACTTTGCATTTCTCCTTGTTGAACTGCATTCTGTTGTTTTCTGCCCACTTGTCCAGCCTGTCCAGGTCTGCTTGCAGCTGTTCCCTGCCCTCCGGCGTGTCCACATCTCCCCATAGCTTTGTGTCATCTGCAGACTTGGACAGAGTACACTTCACTCCCTCGTCCAAGTCACTGATGAAGACATTAAAGAGTATCGGTCCAAGGACCGAGCCCTGCGGGACCCCACTGCCCACACCCTTCCAGGTCGAAACCGACCCATCCACCACGACTCTCTGGGTGCGGCCCTCCAGCCAATTTGCCACCCACCGGACTGTGTAGTCATCCAAGTCACAGCCTCTTAGCTTGTTCACCAGTATGGGGTGGGATACCGTATCGAAGGCCTTCCTGAAGTCTAAGTATACGACATCCACCCCTCCTCCTGTGTCCAGGCATTTCGTAACCTGGTCATAAAAAGAGACTAGATTGGTCAGGCACGATCTGCCTGCCACAAACCCGTGCTGGTTTCCCCTCAGCATAATTTGTCCTGCCGGGCTCTCGCAAATGTGAGCCTTGATAATTTTTTCAAAGATTTTGCCAAGGATGGAGAATGCCTTGTTTTCAGAGGTGCTGGGCGTAAGGCTCCCGGTGAGTTCAGGCAGAGCAGTGGGTGCTCAGTCCTTTTCGAAAAGCAGAGAACGGAGGCCTCTCAAGCCAAACTCTCACTATTTCGGACAAGTCACAAACCTGAGCACCCATGACCCACAGGAAATCTGTGGCAATGTTCACAGCAGAACCCCAGTACTCGGCATATTGTATGTACAAATCTCATGATGTTCTGATAAAGAGGAGCTCAAGTCAGCGTTCCCATTTTAACAGCAGGGAAACTGAGGCACCGGAGGAATGAAAAGGTTTTTCCGGTGCAAAACACAGAGAATCCAGTGAAGTCATGCAGAGAAGCTGACCCTTAATGGGGACTGATCTGCTGGACCCTGTGTGTGGGTTACCACCTCTCCATCATCTTTATGCCAGGCAGGGGTGGCCCCCTGTGACATGTGTGTCACAAGTGGCACAGGCAGCCTCCGTGCGTGGCACGTGGCAGATCGGGAAGGGGGCACAAGCAGAGCAGGCAGGGAAAGGGGACTGGAGGGCACTCAGGGACGACATGGGGCTTAACCTGTGGCATGGCTGTCAAAAAGGTGGGCCGCCACAGATATAAGGCATATTCAACATTAACTCACAAACCCCTGTGATGGAAGAAGGCATCATCCCACCTCTGTGGATGGGTAATTTTGGCACAGGGTCAGCCAAATGGTTTGCTCACAGAGGCCAGGCCAGAAATATGGGAACAGAAGCCCGGTCTTCCAGACAAAAAGGGCAGCGTCACAATGAGAGGACTCGAGACTCAGCTGCCGTTCCCTGCTCCGCCACCGGTGTCCTGCCTGACCTTGGGCAAGTCCCCTAGCTGCTCACAGCTTCTGTTCACATCTAAAAACAGGAATACAGAGCACTGCCCTACTGCACAGTGATAAATAGCATTTGAGAGGATGAGACAGGTTCTGGTAATGGAAGTGCCCCATGTCAGTACACACAAAGGATTCATGACCCGGTGCCTTAAACCCAAATCCAACTTTCCTCTCCAAAATCACCCAGTCCCCTGTCCTGCGCTTCATTCACGAGCTGCCTGGCTCCCTCTGGGGCTGCTTTCTGGAGGGCAGGCTGGCTGGGTGTGGGAGGGTGGCTGTTTCTCTCAATGGGCCTGTGGACACCACTTTTGCCCCCTTCCCCAGACGTACCATTTTGCACCAAGGAGCTAAAAACAGGCAGCGGAAAAGCCACATCTTCAGGGTGCGCTTTCTAGGCCCTGATTTGAGGCTTTGGCAGGGGGTTAAATAAATCAAGATGCTCTGGAAAGCAAATGGACCTGAGAGAGGAGCCAACACTGGAGGTTTCCATTTGCTTCTAAAGCACTAGAGACAACTGCAGCCCTAGCTAGGAGTGAATGCCCTTGGTTTTTGGCAGGCAGCCCGCCCGGCCACAGGAAACTGTGCAACAGGCTACACGCTGAATGCTGCCTCAGGATGCAAAAACTGAACTGAGCTCAGGAAAAAAAAAACCCTGGAAGGTGGAAGGGGAGAATCTGTAGTAAGCACTACAAAGACTCCTCATTCAGGGCAAGGGCCAGTAAAGTGATGTGCTGGTACCCCTTACATATGCCCTGAAGGTGCCATCATATTCTCCACAAAAGGAGATCCTAAGGCCAAGCAATTTCCTAAAATCAGACATTCCAACAATTCCAGAAAAGCTTGATCCAAATTCCTTTACAACCAAGAGGAAGACCCCCGCCGACTTGGATGGGCTTTGGACCAGTCCTTAAGTACCCTGCTTTTCCAAAGCAGCAAACAATTCTCAGCTCCCCTTCCTGAGCCCCCTTAGAGCAGCACCTCAGAAAGCCAGGCCTAGGGCATGGTGAGGATGAGCTGATTATTTTTTGTTCAGTGCTTTGAAGTTCATGGTTATTTTCAGATTCCAAGAAAGCATTTGTACAGGCAAACAGGCCTAGATGGGGGAAGAAAAGGATTGTAGTGCTGTGACGAACAACATGAAAGAGCCGCCTCTCCAACTGTTCATCAACCCGGCAGTGGAAATGAGAACTCTCTCGGTACAAATGATTTCCATTCTCCGTGTCCTCTTTCCTGTTGAGCACTTAATGCTGTTCATTACTGGGGACTGCCAGCCTTGTGCATCTCTCCAATGAGGTGATTTTTCTCTTGGGCTAAAAATTAAATGCTATATATTGTATTATATATTTATAAATATGTGCGTGTGTAAATGTATTATGTCTATATATATGCACAGACATATAGTTGATATATCTATAGATATCTACAGGCTGATAGATATATGTTGTGTATGACTATGTATTTATAAATATTGGGTGTTCTAATACACAGACGTGCATATGATATATCTATCTATATGTATATATAATGTAATGATCTTTATAAACTAGTTAGATGCTTTTGCTCCCCTGACTGCTTTCCATGCCATAAGCCAGGTTTAAGTAGCCCAGCTGTGATTGCACTTAGCCTGCACATATCAGGGGTGCAGCTCTGCTAAAACTAGTGGAGTTATGCCGATGCAAAAACTGGTAGAGGTCTTGGTTCGGGAAAGAACTTCACCCCAGGCCTAAATTTAAGCCAACTGTTTCTGTCCCCTGGTGGGAGCTAGGACGGTGCAGGAGGATCTATCTTGAGCCAAGACCCAAGTGAGAAGGGAACCAGCCCCTCTATGTACAAGTGTCTGAGCTCAGTCTTGGCAGGAGCTGAGCGCACTCTGCTGTCACTGCAGTTAGCATCTTGCTGGAGCTAGCCCAGACAGCAGCATGACTGATTTTGGAGGAAATTATATAATTAAAAGTAAGAACACACAGAGGTGAGATAGACAGACAGACAGACAGACAAGAGTGCAGAAGTTCAGCGCTGCAAGCAGCATAACAAATTAAACTGTGCACAAATCCCTCTGCTGCCACCAGCAATTCCAGCCCTACTCCCCTTGCCGTAACAACAGCATTCCTACCTGCACCTTTCTGACATCTTACAAGAGCCTCTTCAGTAGCTTCACAAATCACAGCACACTGAGATGTGCAGACGGCTGGCGGACTGACCCTCCCTCACTGAGAAGTTCATACCCACCGCCTTCAAAGAGGCAAAGCTCATTTCTTTCTAGAGCTGTGGTTCTCAGCCTTTAGATGCGAAGCATCTCTGGATAGACTCGAGTCCCCCTTGGAAAATGCCAGCTCCTAGTTTTCACTCTTTTTTTGCCTAAAGAAAAATAATATAGAGCAGTTTGTTCCGCTGCAAAGAACTTGGCAAGACCGCAGCTATGGATTTCTATTTGAAATCTTTGGGTTTCTCTCGTACATCATGTTTGTCAACCTACCGGTGCTAACATTGTGTGGCACCCTTGAAAGGATCTCAAGGCACCTTGGTTGAGAATCACTGTTCCAGAGTGTAAAAAAGTCCTACAGGCTAATAGCTGCACAACTTTAACTTCCATAAATCAATGGGACACCTATGAGCATAAGGAGCAGGTGGGAACAGGTACTGCATACTGGACACACACTGATCTGGCTTGTTTTGGTCCAGAGTTGCAAGCCCCTATCAATGCCATGCATGAGTATTCACATGCACAGAGTTGTTCCCTTGCATGCATATGTTGTTCCCTTGCATGCATATGCTGAACACAGCACCGGTTTACAAAATTGTTCCTTGTACCCTCTGCAGCATGAGAAAATATTCTGTACAAAGCCGTCACATACTGGCAAGGAGATGGAATAAATGATCTAATGGGACTTTCTCCAGCTTAAGCCTTTGTGCTTAGTCACAGGATAATTATCTCCCACATTGTAATGAAACATGTAGGCTTTGCTTCTATGGTTATTTTAGGAGGTCACTACCCCCTTGACAACATTTCACTGCACGTAGGTTATCTGAGTTATGTTCCTGGCAATGCAAAATGCTGGTACCAAACAGGAGTGAATGCACCACGAGCAAAGGAAGCCAAAAAGAATGGAAACTGTCTGAAGAACAACTTGTATCCACATGGCTTTCAACTTCTAAAAGCTCCCAGATGCGTGCACGCGCTGGCGTTACTGAGGCACTGATCAAACACGCTTTGTACTTGCTCTATTGCTTGGCCTCCGAGTATTTAGGTCTAGCTAGGTGAGGTCTGGGCAATTTGCACTACACGCTGTTGCAAGTCTCGGATTTTGAGAGAGCTGTAAGCATGCCACTAACCAGGGCAGGAGTAATAGTTATCAGCACTGCAATTTAATAAGAAGCTGCTGCATCAAGCAATGCTCTTAAAAGGTTCAGGGGAATAATATACTAGAGCAGTAAAGCAGATTATACTTTGCACGCCAGATTTTGCTCCCACTTACACTAGAATAAAGCAAGAATTTCTCTGAGTCAAGGGGCCAGAGCCTCCATACGTGCACGCTGACGTAGTCCCACACCTTAGAATTACCCAGTTTCGACCTGCCGAGGTGCTGGTCCAGCAGAGATGTAGCAGGGCAAGCAAAAGCTGAGCAAGGTACAGCCTCTGTAACAGCACAGGGATGTCTTTGCTGTAGTCCATTTGTCTGGCTTTTTGCTGGAAGGAAGAGGCAGGGCTGCTGTGCAGAGATGGTCACAGCCTATAGAATAGTCCTTTCCACTAGCACGTGAGCTTAGCCTATGCAGTGCATAGAGCTGAATCCAAAATATGTCCCACAGGTTGGATCCAGCTCACAAAACCATGTCATCTGGCCTGTGGGGCCACCACGGGTCCAGAAATTTGGCAGTGTGGGGAGTGGTGGAAGTGGTAATTGCAGCAGCTCCCAGAGCTGTGGCAATTAATCCTGCCACCACTTGCCCTGCCACCAAATTTCGAGATTCACAGGCAGCCCCGTGCACCAGATGTGGCCTGCAGGGTTGAATGAGTTGGGCACCACTGGTTTAATCTATTAATACTGTAGTCACCCCCTGGCCACTTAACGCTGCGCTCCTGTGTTGCTAAGTCCGTGATTCTCAACCAGGATGCTGGATACCTTACTGTGCCGCCAGATCCTTTGAAGGGTGTGACAAGATGGGAGGAGATAAGCAGATAAGTTAAGTAGAGAAACGCAGGCTCAGGCTTGTCCCCGCCTAAATTATCCTCCAGCCGCATTGCCCAGCACCTCTGCAATGAGGTACCCACTGTAGGATATAAATTAGCTTTTGAACCCAGGAGCCACTCAATTCACAAGTATTATGGAGAGATGCCTCACATCCAAAAAGGCTGAGAATCACTGTGCTAAGTCACGCCTCTCATCTTCCCAGCAATAGCAGGACCAGAGCATCGCAGAAACCACGAGCCTCTGAGCCCTGGAAACTCTGCAAGGGTGATTTAGCAGTGCAAAGCCCAGGACACACAGTCCAGAATCGGTCCTGTCGTGGCACTGCCGCATGCCCACGCTCTAGCCAGCTCAGCACAACATGTATGCAGGCCATAGCTGGTCGTTACTTGGTGACTCCAGCCTTTTTTCTATGCTTAGAAGTAGGCCCCAAGCCTTTAAACGTTGCTTTGCATAATTAGCTAGTGAGATTGCTCAGACCAGTTAGCCCTACTCATGTGAGTAGGGCTATCAGGGGCTGGGATGTGTTTGTCTTACAGGCTGTGTTAGAGGCTGCCCCGTGCAGTTTATCTTGAAAAAGACAGTAGACTTTGCCCCATAATCAAGTGCCTGTCGCTGTCAGCAAGAGGTGAGGGCTGTATTCACTCCCTTGCGGTTTTTAAGGTTTATGTGCTTGATGCTGGTCTGTGAAGATCATTTACACCTTAGCAGAGTGGGTGAAACACACATCCCATGCACAGCAGGGCTTAGCACCCACCCAGCCCGGGTATCGAGAACCACAATGGGAAATCAGGACTACAGGTTTCAGCACCAGTGAAAGGGGACCTAGAGGGCCAGGGTGCAGGGGCACTACAGAGCAAGGCAGCCAGGAATATGGCTTAGCTGACCATTGAAGGACCCCCCCACCCATGCATAGGTGTCCTTCAGGTAGGACTGAGGAGCCACAGCAGTCTCTACTGGGATCCCCCTCTCCCTGCAGCCAGGACGCTGGACCTGGGATGGCCCACAGTCTCCAGCTGTCATAAGGGTCCCTCCGACCCTTCGCAGCTGGCACGAGACTCAGCTCCAGAGCCACAGGAGGAAGATGCATGGTGCTTAGAGGCATTTGGATGGCTACCTCCCATTCATTTCAGTGCGACATAGGGTAGAGCTACAGTAAAGCTCAAAGAGCGAGTTCCAGCTGTGCAAGGTGGATGCTCTGCGTCCCGTTCAGGGCCAGCCTGCGAGGAGCAACACCGCAGGCTCCTGGCGGCAAATGTACTGGAGGGACCTAGCCTTGCACAGCTATGCACTTCTCAGAAGATAGGCCTACAGTGCCGTGACGCTGAGGGATACAAGTACTGCAGTGGCAGAGCACCAGTGATGTGAAACCACTCCTGCCATCCCATGTACTTCCATCTTGGCTATCCTAGGTACCCAGCAACAATAGGTGTGGGGCTCAGCCAAGTGGAGTTCCTCACACCAGTGAGGCAAGGAAGGCACAGCGGGTCCTGAGATTAACTCGACAGACTTCACTGGCACTACTCCGCATTGACACTGGCCTACGAGACTCCTACAAGACAGAGGTGACAAAGCAAGCCAAGCCATTCCATGTGCAGCACCTAGCACCACGGGGCCCTAGTCCAAGCGTCAGACTTCCAGGCATTATCACGGTGCTAGTAACAATAATAATCACTCAGCACAACTGTGCTTCTTTCCGTCGCCAGGCTCTTGAGAGGCTTAATCAGGGTGTCTACACCTGCTAAGATCATCACATTTCCCCAAAAATAGGTTTGGAGGAAAGCAGGAGAACAGCTTGAAGAGCAATCCCTGGCAGGAGGGGAATTAAAATGTGCTTCTTGAGCGCTGTGTTTTAAGGCCGCCTACCAAGGGCTGGATTCAAAGCTGGTGGGAGCTGGTATAGCAGTGACTGGAGAGACACCCCCCAACAACTGAAACTCTGGCCCCACCAGTTTTTAAAGAAAAAAAAATTGGCTTCCCACGAGCTGCCCGGGCCAAGATGATAGGCAGCGGCTGTTCCCGACTTGCAGGATATGCACACGAGTACGAAGAGGAAACGGCGTTGTTCTTTGCTGGCAAATGCTGCTACGTTTCTGAATTCTCATTTTTGACATTACAAGGAAGTAAGCACAAACCTGCTCAGTGACATTGTTCACTGCTAAGCTTTTGCTTGCTGGATGGCAGAAAAGAGTCCCCGAAACCAGTAAGAGGGGAGGGACTGCCTGGTGCCTTTCAGTAACACACTGGGCACAGCCGCTTAGGAGCGGTTAGCCAGTTAAAGGACTAGCAGAAGCCACACGCAGAACAAGATTTCAGTCGACTGCAGTTAAAGATTTGAAGCTGGCTAGTGAGGCTACGTGCATGGTCTCTGAAAACCCAGTCCCAAGCCTGGTGCGGCTGCCGCGTTTCAGTCTCCAGCAAGACAGAGGCGGTAAACCGAATACTCTGGATCCTCATTCAAGAAATTGCTTTCTGCCTACCTAGACCCCTCCTCTTCTGCTGCTTGATCCAAGTCGCTGCAGACGGCCGCTGCACTCTGTGTCCCAGCCGATTTTCCGCTTGGAGGCAGCTGCTTTCCAGTGGCTGCCGAAGTGAAACCAGTCTGAGAAGGATCCTGTGACCCTGCACAAGCCAAAGTCCTCCGCCTCCTCCTCCCACTCACCCTTGTCCACCTTAGAGAAGTGGCTGGCATGAGTAGCACTGCTTTCACATAAGCAGAAAAAAAAAGAGAGAAAGAGAGAGAGAGAGAGAGAGAGTGGGAACCAAGACATATATAAAGAGAAAAGAAAAAGAAACGCATGTACTGACATAACACTGCAACACACACACACACACACTTTCCTCCAGCCAGATCCCTTCAACTCACAATCTGCTAAGCCAGTGGTTCTCACTTTTCGGGGTCATGTACCCCCTTGTAAGTTGGTTATCCTACAGTGGGCAGTTATCATTCTCTGTTATGGATAATAGGTAAAAGAAAACCCAAAAAACCACTTGGTCTTTCCACCGCATTGGAGCTTCTCCAACCATCTAAAAAACTGTTGTGTTTTTCTTCACTTTCTTTCCCCTCCACTTATATTCCTCTTTCTTCTACTTTCCTTTCCCTCATGTACCCTCTAGAGCAGGGGCGGGCAATTATTTTGGGTGGAGGGCCACTTACTGAGTTTTGGCAAGCCATCAAGGGCTGCATGACAGGCAGCCAGGGGCAGGTAAATATTAATTTTCTACATTTTTAGGAGCCCTGTGGGCCGGACAGAATAGCCTGGCGGGCCGCATCCAGTCCGCGAGCCACATTTTGCCCGTCCCTGCTCTAGAGGCTTGGGGCATCACTCCAGGGCTATGTGTACCCTACTTAGAGAAATGCTGTGATCAATCAACTACCCGGTCCTTGAGCAAACTGTTACATCACCACAGCTGTGGTTTCTCTTCCTTGCTATCTCTATAGCACCTACCCCGTGCCTCTAAAAAAACCCCCAAAAACCTAGAGACTATTTGCTCAAAAAAACTTGTTCTACTTTCTATGCTCATTTGCTTAGAGCAACATGTGTCTGGAAAATACAGGGTCCCTTTACATCATGTTATTTAGCATTTTCCCCTCGGTAAAGACAGAGCACGAATTACTCAGAAAATGAAAGGGGATGTGAAAGCTGCATGTCTTTCTACAAGGAGAGTGTTTTGCTCTAAGACAGTCCAAAATTTCAGACCACTCTTCCCAAGAAACAAGTTTGGAAATCCCCATTTGCACCCCCTCCGCTGTTTGCTAAGGAAACCAGATGTCTAGAGCTCGCCAAGACAGTGATCTCAGCCATTCTAGAGAGAGTGCTTTTTCATGAGTCATGGAAAGCAACAGCTCGTTGCTTTGGTAATGCTGGATAAGCAACTGGTCTTTCACACAGAGCAACCTTCAAAAAAAATATTTCTCAACATATTACACAGGAGATGGTCCAAAACGTAACTGGATTCACGGCTACCTCTATACTTGGATTCTAGGTCCAGTTTCAAGCTGGAAGGAGCTTCAGATGCTGTTCAAAGTCTCTCGAGAAGAGGCATCCCAAATACCCACCTGGCCCTACCTGCGGAGCACAGAACTCGGGTCCACGCCAAAGCGAGATACAGGAAAATAAAAACACCCTCCTCCACGGCAGCCCGAGGGCTGAAGGGGAGGCAGAGAAGCAAGAGACAGGATGGGGATGGAGGAGAAGGGAAGTGTGGTACCCCCTTCCATCAGGCGGAGGGAACAGGGAATGAACAGACATCCTCCAGCCCCAGGCTGACACCTTGCCAGAATCCCAGTGCTCCTGCCCAATACCTGCAGATAACAAGAAGGGCCCTTTAATGGGGCACAACCCCTGGATCTCATCCGTGACTCCACACACTTTATTTTGCTCAGTCCTTGATAGCAGGTTTATTCTTCTGGCTAGAGAGAATCGCGTACATTTTCCAAACCTCGCAACTGTGATAACACGGATACAAGCTTCCAGCAGAACAGGGTGAGAAAGAACTAGACTTTGCCCACTGACACTTGAGAGACTCAAAGATAAATGCATTTAGCCTGCATCTGCCCACCTGTCTTTGCTCTAAGTCCTCCTCTTTCCCCATCCCACAATAAAAAAAAGCTGCAGAGGACGATGCCACATAAGGCATCATGGTGCTTCAAAAGTCAGCCAAAGGGGTGGACAAATTTAACAACACGGCTTAGGCCACCAAGCAAGATAGGGAAGGGTGGTTTTCTTCCAGCTCCCACTGCTGAGCTCTCTGGATGTCTGCTCCTACATGATACCTTTGCCTGCTGGTATGGGATTTCAGGGAATCCCCCCCGAAGTCAAGCCTGTTGCTCTGTACCATCTCCGGCTAGGCAACTCCGTCTCGTTAAGCAATGCCCCGGCCTCAGTTATTTAGGCCTCGTCCCCTTTCAGATGGGCTGCAGCAATCTGGTACATGCAGGCATGAAGTCTTCAGTGCTTAGGGAAGTCCAGCTGGTTCAGAAGGCTGCAGAGCATCCCTTTAGTAGCACAGAAAATATCATATTATACATGTAGCGCTGTCCGGGCAGCCTCCAGTACTCCATACTCCTGCCTAGGCATGTGCTGAAGGTCTCGTGACCTCTCACGCACACACCATGGTCTGGAAGGACTGACGGCTGCCATCGTGTCGTGTAGCGCTCCTCCGTGCAGGAGAGAGGTTTAACTGGACCCGTCGAACACTGTGGAACGCACTTCATCGGGAACTAAGGGCTATTACAAACTTATCCAAGAGCAAGATCCATTTCTCCAGCCCATATTTAAACAATACAAAACAAGAAGTGTTCCCCACACACATCTCCTTTTGGAAAGACGAGAGTGCAGCCAGGCAGCGGGTGTCAGCCACTGCTGAGCGTGCTACTGGAAGGGACTTACCCACTAGTGACGGGTCCCAATTATGGCAGGCCATTAAGCAGAGCAGAAAGGCCTGGCCGTGCTCAGGGAGCTCAGCTGCCTGGAGTCGGTGAGAAATGCATGAACCTACAGGCCGAATCTGGGTGCCTTCTGAAGGTGACCTGAACTAGCTCCATACCTGTCGATTCAAAGCGCCTTTCCCCTTCGTCTTTGGGCAGCTTCCGAAGACATAAATCCGCAGAGCAAAGATAAGACGCAGACGCAGCTGCCCACACAACCCACCAGGATTGAAGTGACCCGTGCCCAGCCTGAAAACTGTCAGTAAATACCTGTGTTCTCCTGGCCGCTCTCCTTCAGCTTACCGTCCTCCCCAGAGGCTCCTGGTAGGGAAGAAGCCAGCACCCGCATGTCCTGAAAGTTAACAAACCTCGGATCAGTCAGTGCAAACTCAACAGTTAAAACCCCTCCAGCAACAGCCTCTCCAGGATGGTTGCTCAGGCACTTCTGAAAACAGAGGCAGGAAGATGCTGTCAGCGCCACTACCCGGTTTGGGAACGCTGGGCCTTTACCAAACAGGAGTGAGCCCCAGGAGGCAGGGGAAGCCAGCACAGAACAGAGGGGTGATGTGTGCCCCGCAGGGCTCACTTTTTTCCCCACCCGTGCATTAGCTGCACCCTGCACTAACCATGTCCCCCGTGCAACAGCCCCCGCTGGAGTGCCAGGGTGCCAAAGCAGCAGGAGCCCCGGTCAGCGATTTCTCCTCAGCAGGCTCCAATGTCACGGGTGCTTCCAGACCTGCGACTACCAGAAATATTGGTGCTAAAGCTGGCCATCATCCTCTGCCCCTGCTGCGCTAATGGAGCCAAGTGCCTTGCTGCTTTGGCTTTTCTGGCAGGAACCCAACATTTTCTCCCTAGAGAGAGAAGGAGCTTCCAATCACTGGCTGAGCGACACAGAGAACGAGACACCCGTGCCGTACATTGGCCCTTTGCACCTCAGTGCTTGGGGTGCAGCACACGGGGCAATCCCAACACGTGAAGTTATTTCAGTGACCCATGACGTGCACCTGGGAGCCTCAGAGGTGTGCAGCGCTTGCACCTGATAAGACCAGGTGCTGATCAAAGGTCAAAGCGACCGGAGCTCCTCTGCTCCACAGCCCCACTGGATCTCTTAGGTTCGGCAAAGCGAAGCAGAGTCAGCCCTTGGATGGAAAACCCAGGTGAAAGGGAGGTCCTTCAGGAAGCCATGTGGTACTCTCCTTTTGCAGTCACCAGTGACCCAGCTTGGCATAGGGAGCAATCTGTTATCTCGTGGTCCTGGTGGAAAATGGGCACAGAGCAAGCAGAATGCCAGCCAGCACCCCGGTATGGACCTGCCCCTCTCCAGTGTAAATGTGGATCAGAGCCATCTTTGCAAACTGGATGCAGGAGCTCCAGGCCACAGGTCTATAGGGGGAGGCAGCCAGCTGGGCTCCCCTAGGCTGCATCTGGCAGAAGCCAGCCCCTGGATCTCTGCCAGCCATAGCCAAGAGCAGAGATGTGCTCCGATCTTGGAGGGAGCCGCACTGGCTGTCATTGCAGCGGGTCCAGCATGCAAATTCACATTGACACTTGTGTTGCATGCAAATCTCCTCCAAAGTCACCAGGGCCAAACCCACTTGGCTGGAACGAGCCATAACACGTCCCCAGCTACATCACAGGACCAGCTTGTGGGTTTTGTGGCTACGCAGAGCTGTTTTCACAGGATCCTTTCGATTATTTAAATCACTGTTTAGCAGGAAGGAAGGAGGGGGGAGGGAGCAGAGAGGAGCATGATTCAACATCTGTGAGCTATACACAGTCTGCTCATTAGTGGCCCAGTCCTGCAGCAGCCACACCTCTTGCTAAGATCTTACAGGGTCAGGGCCTTCACTGGAAGCACAGCATCGCTAGGACCGTGCTTGCAGATGGAGCGAAGGGTAGTGCAACCAGCTGCAGAAAGGCATGTGACTGCACCCTGCAGTCAGCACCAGACAAGTCTGAAAACCAGGATCTTGAACTCTGCAATGAAGTCTCTGCGGTGCCAGCTTTTTGCTTTCCTCTAGTGGGACCAGCCTGCATGAAGGGAGCTTGCCCTAGTGTCATGATGACTGAAACTCCTCACATACACATGCTGCACTGGTGCAATGCAAGTCATTGGACTGTGGAGACCAGTCCAGCTCCGCTTAGCATCCATGCCAAAGGAAGCTGGGGGGTAAAACCACATCACATGCAACAGCCCATCTGAATGGAGTTAAACTAATGTGAATTCCTCCAACAGGGACATGGCTAAATCCCCAGGCTCTGGTTTCAGAGCAGCAGTATTTCCAGGCTCGCACACACAGACGCTTTGGGATGGGCACCGTCTGCCCAGTCACTTGGGTCTAGTCCCATGTCCTTCCTGGAGCACATACAGAAGTGGCACACGGCAGGCACCAGCCTGCTATCTGTTCTCAGTAGTGTCCACAGCTCAATAGGCTCTGACCAGTCTCGCCCAAAGGGACAGTCCTTGCTCACAGTCCAATGACAGGCAGAAACTGGTGACAAAACAGTCCAACAAGACGGATTCTCCGCAGAAACTCACCCCTTGCTATCCCATTTCCTTTACTGGTAACAAACAACTAAGCATAGACCTCGTGCTATGCTCTCTGCCCAAGCCGAGCTGCTCCTAGCTATTCCCCGACTTCCTCAGTCCCAGATGCTAGATTCCCTCTGCCCAGAAGAGGCTCCAGACTTTCTTCCATGCTGACTGGCACTGGGATCCACTTGACGGCAGAAAACATTCGGCATCATTTTGCAGGGTGCTAGCACCTTGCTTCAGGGCAATCCCACGCAGGACCCTGTATGGGAATTCAGGGCATCTATAATGGGATACTGCCCATTATGGATCAACTTCAAACTGTATTTCTCCATTATGCTTGGAAGAGTTTTTTCCATGAGGGTAACTTTCCTGGTCCACTGCCAAAATGAATGCATTACACTTCCATGTGCTCACATCATCACACAGGCCTGATTGGCTACTTTCTCCCATCAATGTAGCCTTAGCTCCATTGTAAGATCCTTTGTGTAAGGAACCTGCCCGCGTCTGGAGTCAGATGCTGAGTAGCTGTAAATCCATGGAGCAATTGCTATTTACAGCCTGTCTGAAGACCAGACTCAGAAGGTGGCAGGGGCTATTCTGGCACTACATATTGCATATCTAGTATCATGACAACAACTCCTTGCTCAGTGGTTTATATACCTGTTGTGAGCATGGCAGGTCTTAAGAGGCTTCCCCCATCAGAACCACCATGGATGAGTAACTGAGTTTGCTGCCAAAGCCCTGAAGCTCGGCTCAGTCCAGCCCAGCCCTCCACCAGCACCCCTCCAGGGCAGGCTGAAGACCCATGATGGCTCAGCATAGGGGAAGGATACATAAAGCTTCTGCTCATCCTAAACCTCCTGTTCTCTGAACAAGCCAGAGGCTTCCCTCCCTGCAGCTGCATCATTCACCAAGACATTTTAAAATGATTTTCCAAAACACCGGGCTCTTTCCCAGAGCAGCTCACTCCAGCATGGTGAGACACTCCTTTCCAAGAAGCCAGCCAAGATGCCACACCCACGGCCGCAATGCCCAGTACAGAGAAGGGGCTCCCCGGTCCCCTTGGGATGACGCTGAAATAGTGCAGCAGAGCATGCCCATACCCAGATAGCTACCACACACACACCTGGCAGGAAATAAAGTGGCTTGGTCTCCAATCTCTGCCTGGGCTTGGTATTTTGCCCATCTCTGCAGAGGGTGTGATCTGGGATGCAATTCCCATGGAGTACAATGCTTCATATGAGAAGCAGCCCCACTTTTTCCAGGATCAGGCCCTTATTGTTTAGCATGTCCCAGGCCTGCCATGGCTGGACATGCACTGCACACACCACCAGCTGGACTTCGGCCCACACAACTCCCGAGGCTCTGAGCCAAACCCTGCCTCAGCTCCACCCTCCTGCCACCCAGCTACTGTGGTTTCTCCTCCCTGGGCTGCCTCTGACCATCTCCCAGCCCACGGTGCATGGGACAAGAGAGGCTTTAATTACACTGATAAATCGTTCCTCGTTTTAACACAGGGGACACAGTGCTGGAATTCTCTCTCGATCGTGTCCATGCTGCAACAAAATGGGGGCTCTTAAAATAGCAGCAAAGACAAGGAAACTTGGATTTTGGCTCAGGTTCAGGCCTGCAGGGCAGCCTGGGCTGCTACCTGGTGTTAAAATCCTTCTCTTCTGACTCCCCCTACTAGTGTAGTCAGGCCCCTAGTCTACAGGGAGCTTTTCCCAAGTAAGAATGTCCAAGGGTGTCCAGATCAAGCTGTGCAGGTAGCATTTCTTCCCCACCCTGCAAAACACTACCTCTGCCGCAGCTCTAGCCAAGGTACCAATAGCAGCAGCACAAATCTGCACTCAGATCTGGATGAACCATCATCCATCCCACTTTCTCAGCAGGCCTACCCAACCACTGTGCCTACAATGCCAGCTCCTCATCTAGTCACAATCCTAAAGCTGCTGAGCAAGAGAAGCCTCTTCCTTCCCTTTCTGGCAAGGGGAAAGGAAGAGAAACAACACGCAGCAAGCGTTGGTCACAACGCTGCATCCATCGCTAGAAGACATCCCACCAAGACACTGAAGGATACTCTACAGATTGCAAATGGTGTTGATGTTACTACATGGAAGTGAAATTTTGACGTGTCTACGGAGTCTTTCATCTGACAAGCTCAAAGGACTTTCTAGTCATTAATGGTGCCTCACCGTTCATAGGCCCATTGCACCTACTATCATAGGCCCATTTGCAGACATGAACACTTAGGCACAAAAAGGTATGCGGGATTTGCCCCAACGCCATGAATCCAGTCGAGAATAGAACCCAGGAGTCCTGACGTTTGGTCCATGCATTCACCAGTCTCAGTGATCCCACTGGCTTGCCACCCCTGTTCCTTTGCACCGTGCAATGCTGCAGCCTCAGTATCGGTCAGCCCTGGTGCTCAATTCATAGAGAGCTCTGAAAACTGGCACTTGTTCAATATAGATGACAGCAACAAAAGAAATACAATCCTGACTGGCAAGCTCTGCGGCCCCAAGACAGAAACAGCTGTTGCAGCAGCAGGTGAAGGTCTAGAGCCAACTGCATTGCAACAATCCATCTCTGCAGCTGCAAGACACGTTCTTCCTTTGATCCATCCCTGAAGGGAGTCGCAGAGGAGCGTGATCGGTCATTTCATCTCATATTGCTTACATTTCTAAAAAATTAAAAATCTGAGGCTGACAGTAAATTTATACCCGCTGCCAGATTCAGGGTTTAGTGGATCACAGACAGCTTTCCGGGAATAGTGAATATTAACTGAGGTCTCAGAGAAGAAAAAAAAAATTACCGAGTTGAATTCCAGATCTCCCCCCTTCATCCTCATATAATGCATTTTCCATCTGCTGGGTGGACAGCGTGCGTTCTGTACATTTTTGGCTCTCTGCTCAGTTCGTACTTCATGAGTACACGGGAGATAGAAGAAGGGAGCCGGGAGCATGGTCAGTTATTTACACTGGTGATAGCCCTGCTGTTGTCAAACACTGAAGTAAGTGCTGGCCCTGTATACACTCCTTCCCTCCCAGGAGGGGTCACAGTCACAAGAGGGCTCTGGAGTGAGCTGAGAAGAGTCGCGCTTAAAAGGCTATTTCTGCATTTGCAGGTAGTTTTCATGTTGCAAGCAAGAAAGGGAATAGGGAGGAGGGTCAAGTCAGCTGGAGTTTTCAAGTCCATAATCTTTCTATACCCTATTAATATGCACAGAAGTGAGTCTTTCTTTCCTTGGGCATCCACCAGTTCAGCATGCAAAGCCCTCTGGAGCACTGGGTAACTCCTGACACGCCCACCAGCCTCAGGGGTCGGAGGTAAGGATGGTAGGGAAGACCCAGGTGAGATGCCAAGCCCGCCACACTGTACAGCCCTGCCAGTTCTCCCCAAACAACCTCACCACCTTGGCTGGGATAGAGAAGGAAGCACATTCCCCCTCGCCCACTGGCTAGGTCAATACATGGGGGGGAAAAAAAAAAAAACCTTAAAAAGCTACAGGAATCATTTTAAAGGACTGTACAAAAGCACCTTTAAATCCATATTCGGGCATGTGCCCCCCACCCATGTCCAACAGAAATTCTTTTAAAAGCTGGAAAGCCCCCAGAATCCAATGCACCCTGCACTGCCGTACAGGTGAATCCCCGTTCTGCATTGGTCTCATGGGAGATGAGAACATGAAAGAAAGAAAAAAAAAAATCAGGGGTTCTGGTAGCAGAGAACTGCAGCCGTAAGTCGCTTGTGGCCAGAGCTCAGCAGCTGCAAAGCAGTTCGGCTCCCGCAGCGTTTCCGAGCGCTGGCTTCAGGCATCTGTTCAACTGCTCCGAACAAAGTTTCTGTCTGGGAGCCGCGTTAAATTGTGCACAGAGGCCAGAAACTTTTCAAATGACCATGACCAGGGTTTCTGCCTGCATGCAACAGCTATGTTGAAACCCCACGAGCACCCTGAGCCCTGGGACTCCAGCAGTCTTGTTTCTGCTCCCAGGCCTTGACTTTCTCTTGGTCTGCACAGCTCAGTCCCCAGCCACATCCCCTGCCCTGGAGTAAAGGAGCTTTCCATCCTTCCTGGGACAGGTCTCCCTCTGCAGGGAACCTGTCATCCATGGCAAACTAAAACTGCCGCCTGCATACAGCCATGTAGCAGCCCCTCGAGAGGCCTGGAGGGGGGCCTGGTGGGGGAAAACCCACCAACAGCGGGAGGAATTCGGGGATAGGTCTAGCTGGCCAAACACACACCTTCCTCTCGCACACTCTGCCAATTTGCACGCCCGGCAACTCACGCCCACAGCCTGGCACAGACCTTCCACCCCTGCCCATGTCCCCTCTCGCTCCATCCCGGCTTGTCTGAGGTCTGGGGCTAGCAAAAACCATCCCGCAGCATCAAGCGATCTGTCCCGAAGCCCAGCACAGCTCCTGCTTCCAGCGACTCCACCGCCCGAGTTCAAAATCACTGAAGTCTAACAGGGGAGTGTCGGGGGCCATCTCTCGGCAATGCTGGCTGATAATGCCCATGGGCCCAGTGCACACCTGTGCTGGAATAGCCTCCTGCGTGCCAAGCAGCCCCCCTGTCTCCCTGAAAACGGCCCCCCGCCATCCCCTCCTGCAGCAAAGTGTCCCCCACCGCCGACTGCCCCCCACAGCTCTGCCTTGCACTTGTGCGCAGATCTCCGCTCTCTAAAGCGGGGTGCCACGGCGCGGCGGGACACCCCGGGATCCTCTCCGGGGGGGCGCGCATGGCTGGCACTGCAAGGGCACCAGCACGGCTCCAGGGGGGACGCCGAGATTTTGACTAGGAGCCCACGGCGGGGTCTCACCAAACCCCTTGCCCCCCAATTGAACGGCCTGCTGGCAAAGCCAAGAGCTGGCACTTTCCGAGGGTGCCGGGAGCTGGTCCGGGGGGTGTGGGTCT